>NC_056443.1:5427128-5432555 GCF_018296145.1 Oncorhynchus tshawytscha | reverse complement strand
ACGCACGCACAGACACCGACACCGCGCACGCACGTACAGACAGACACCGCGTACGTACGTACGTACGTACAGACACCGCGTACGTACGTACAGACAGACACCGCGTACGTACGTACAGACAGACACCGCGTACGTACGTACGTACAGACAGACACCGCGTACGTACGTACGTACATACACATTTTCTTCCCAGCCTTACCTCTCCCATATGTTACAAGAATAGTGTGTGTTCCTGGATTTGTGCGTGTGTGTTGTTCAATGTCTGTGTATCTTTATTTATCCACCGGTGTTTTAATTAGTGCGTGTATATGTTGTTATCCAATGCAGCCATTTTCATCTCAATATCAACTCATTTCTGGGTAACAATTAAATACCTTACAGTGATTGTTTTCAATTCAAATTGCCCCCCAAAAAAATTGTGGGGAGGGGAAAGCTGAAAACAAGCTTTTATTGGCAGAGAGGTTTGGAATTCTTTCTTATTGGTCTATTAACTAATTTCCTCTTGGTGATGTCATCAATCAGGTCAAAACTCCATCCCACCAAAACAGGCTGAAATTTCAGGCAGTCTTTTCAAACAGCTCTTACACGAAAAGTACATTAACATAATTTTCACAGTATTATTCCAACCTCATAGTTTGGAAATAAATATAAAACAGGAAAATCTTGTTTTTGACCACACTGGGCCCTTAACAGTCTATTGATTTTTCTAGGATGGATCTCTCTCTTTTGTCACCTCCCCTGGCTCGCTCTCTCTCTCTCTCCCTGTTACATGACATATTCTCTCCATCTGAGTGCTGACCCCGTCGTCCTTGGCCTGGCTTTGGGGACCCTCTTTACGTCTCCACCCTCTTTACGTCTCCACCCTCTTTACGTCTCCACCCTCTTTACGTCTCCACCCTCTTTACGTCTGCATAAGAGTGTGTGTTAATGTACTTGGCCCTTAGCAGTGAGATATTGAGGGCTGTGCTCTACTTGCTCAGGGCCTGGTAGCAGGGTCACTTTATTAGGTTTGAAACCACCCCAAATGATTAATTAGACACACACACTCCTCTCCGGGATGCGTCCAAGTCGGTGCTAATGAGACCTCTGGGGCGGATGTGCTCCACTGCAGGCCCGCTAAAGGCTAATCAGACTTTATCTGTACACTTAAAAAGACTGAGAGAAACTGGAGTTTGTTATCTCTAACTTAGAAATTGGCTGTCATACTTTGATCTCTATTTCTCACCGTCTCTGTCGTTCTCTTTGTTTTCTTGTTTTCTTTCTCGTTCTCTTTGTTTTCTTTCTCGTTCTCTTTGTTTTCTTTCTCGTTCTCTCTGCTGGAACATTGTCTAAGAAAGTCTGCTTCCCAGGAGGGATGACTCCCTGACACACACAGTCACACGTCCTAGCCCTCTGTCACTTCAGTGCTGAGCTGGTTATATAGAAATCCAAGTGGTGATTCTCTCCACTCATACACAGGGGTGTGGGCAAGAGGAGAGCAGCTCAGTGTAGCTTAAATACCATAAACACTCTTCCATCATGTGGTACAGTCTGTTGCTGTCCTGTGTTACCTGCATTCACTCTGTGTGTGTGTGTAGTGTGTGCACTGCAGGTCAAGGCATGTAGCAGTAACCCAGGTATGTTTAACTGCCAGAGCCCAGCCCTATATCAGCCCAGCCCAGGGGTTGACCTGATTTACTAGTAAGTGTGTGTGAGTGCTCGTTGAGTGTAAAACCAAAGGTAAAGCTGCTACTGCTGCACATACACACACTCATAGAGAGAGTTCTGTTTCGCCTGTCTCTGAGAGTAGGGCTGAGTTGACAGAACACAGGTTTTTTTTCTTGCTGAAGTGTGTGTGTGTGTGTGTGTGTGTGGGGGGGTGGGGGGTGTTCTCCCTGAAGTGTGTGTGTGCTGGTTTGCGGACTGCAGAGCGAATCCGTTTGGTTGGGTCTGGGATCTGGTCAAAACCCGGTTCTGCTCAAATCGACTCATCAACTACCATTTCACACTAAACTGGATTATGTTATGCAGATATATGCTTGGGGGTGTGGCTACTGTCTGTGTGTGTGTGCGCATTTCTTTGCGCAGTGTGTGTGTTTTATGTTTAATGTTGCATCCATCTCAGTGGAAATGGCACAACCTTCTGCGGAGGAGCCCCAGGGGGCCTGATAGCTCGTCTGCCCCAGAGTAGGCTACCCTCCCTGGGTACACAGTCCCTACTGCTCCCCTTTCCCCCATAGAGCCTGGAGCTTTGGCTGGCTGCACTTCAAACACTTCACTTCAATTTCACATCACACACACTCAGACCAGCAACCAACTAAATATTTCCAGCCCTTAAAATCGGTTATTTAATCATATCAGGCGAGTCTGTGGCATTGCTTGACTTGGACTGAAATAGGTTCCCGGTACTCATTTAGGGTGCTGGTACTGTTTATATTTAGACGCAGGAGCTCCACAATACATTTTCGCTAATATTCTATAAGAGGAACACGAGCTCAAGCAGTAGAACATTTTAAAGTACTGGTACTCAGCTCCGCTGAGCTCCTGTCCAAGTCGAGCATCGGTCTGGGGACCTCTTTTCATTCACAGTGCTAGCCAGGCTAAGAGGCAGCACAGCAGGCAGAACCGTTCAAAACAATCACCAGACAAACAGTAGGCTAGTAGACAGTGGAGTTAGAACAGGTGGGAAGTGGGAGCAGAGGAGAGGAAGACTAGTAGCCCAGAGGGGGATAAATACACGACAGGAATCAATGATTTATATATACACCCAACCAGAACAATCACCAGACAAACCGTAGGCTAGTAGACAGTGGAGTTAGAACAGGTGGGAAGTGGGAGCAGAGGAGAGGAAGACTAGTAGCCCAGAGGGGGATAAATACACGACAGGAATCAATGATTTATATATACACCCAACCAGAACGAAAAATCACCAGACCGTCTCGGACCGTCAATGATTCAGCGCTTTAAAAAAATATAGACATCAAAACATTTAGAAGTCCTATATTTCAGGTCTTTTTGGGAGCAGATGGAGGGAGCAGTGTTCTGAACGGAACTGCTAAATGGTCGATATATTGTTATGCAGGTTGAGTAGGCTTGCAACACATTTATTCTGTGCTGTGCTTTGCAAGGCCATGGGTTGACAGAATGATGCAGTGAGTCTGGCCTCTCCAGTGTTTGAGGAGGCTGTGCTACAAATCACCAAGGATAGGCTAGTCCGTATCATGCTCAACACTGTGGAGTTACTAAACCCTGTCTGGCCCTGCAGTCCACAGACAACCCCTATACCCATAGCAGTCCATTAGCACTAGATTGGAAAGAGTTGGGAAGTTCTGCTATACACTACAGTAAGCAATATGGTAGTATCTCCACCCTCTGATCTGCTATGTGGATTTCTCAGTGTCAGATTCACGTATGGATACTGTAGGTGGCTGTTGGGCAGGTTGTGTAAGAACCAGAGGTGTGGTACCACAACAGTGCTACTTAACTCACAGAGCACCTGTGATGTCCTAGATCGTAGTGATTAGGCTGTTGGGTAATGCTGTTGTAGAATGGCTGGCGGGGTCATGACGGGTCCACTGAGAGGTCACTTCCTGTGAGTGAGGGCCCGGGGGGATAGTTTGTGACGTCTCATCTCTTTAAACCAATTCCCTTTATTTGAATCTCACCAATCTCATTGTGACGGTCTCCCTCACAGGCTCTCTCTCACGCGCATGAGCGCACACACACACACACACACACACACACACACACACACACACACACACACACACCCAAATGGCTTAGAGTGTGTGTGCTGCAGTTTCTACTACTCAATTATCAGCTCATTCAGACACACGGTGCACACACACACACTTATCTGTGTGCCTTTTTAGACCTATCCAGTGCCTTCAGAAAGTATTCACACTGTTTGACTTTTTAGACCTATCCAGTGCCTTCAGAAAGTATTCACACTGTTTGACTTTTTAGACCTACCCAGTGCCTTCAGAAAGTATTCACACTGTGTGCCTTTTTAGACCTATCCAGTGCCTTCAGAAAGTATTCACACTGTGTGCCTTTTTAGACCTATCCAGTGCCTTCAGAAAGTATTCACACTGTGTGCCTTTTTAGACCTATCCAGTGCCTTCAGAAAGTATTCACACTGTGTGCCTTTTTAGACCTATCCAGTGCCTTCAGAAAGTATTCACACTGTTTGACTTTTTAGACCTATCCAGTGCCTTCAGAAAGTATTCACACTGTGTGCCTTTTTAGACCTATCCAGTGCCTTCAGAAAGTATTCACACTGTTTGACTTTTTAGACCTATCCAGTGCCTTCAGAAAGTATTCACACTGTGTGCCTTTTTAGACCTATCCAGTGCCTTCAGAAAGTATTCACACTGTTTGACTTTTTCCACATTTTGATGTGTTACAAGGTGAGATAAAACTAGATTTAATTGTAAATTTTTTGTCAACGATCTACAGGAAATACTCTGCTCCCGCTGGCGTGGAAATCGCCCTTCTACTGATAGGACAGATCCATGCTAGCTAGAGCTTATCAAATGGGTTTGACAATCTCAAGTAGCCTACGTCCTATTACCACCTCTTGGTCATGAATTTCACACCAACTGAAGCCTCTTCTAGAACTGTTCATCTCCAGACAATGACTTTGTTTCTGGCTTTTCTTCTGTTCTGATTTGTGTTAGTTTTTATGAGAAAATCCAGTACATCGATGCCAGTGTGTATTGTCCCTCAGGCGAGGTCATACTGTGATTTCCTGTACCGAGACGTTGTTCAGATGTGTGTGTGTGTGTGTGCGTGTGTGACCTGTGTGAAACACGCTGAGCAGCTCTGGCCTACATAGAACACACAACGCTACAACTAACAAATATCTCTCCAGGCAGTGTGTCTGCCTCATCATGTTTTGTTGTGTTGCAGTGTGTGTTGTGTTCTTTTTCAGTTGGGTGTTTAGACAGAGTAGAGAGGAAGAGGGCACAGGCTGGTGTGTGTGTGTGTGTGTGTGTGTGTGTGTGTGTGTGTGTGTGTGTGTGTGTGTGTGTGTGTGTGTGTGTGTGTGTGTGTGTGTGTGTGTGTGTGTGTGTGTGTGTGTGTGTGTGTGTGTGTGTGTGTGTGTGTGCGTGCGTGCGTGCGTGCGTGCGCCCATCTGCACAACAAATGTGAAATTGTAATCTGACTGGCTTTAATACCAGCCCTGTTTGGAGGACAAATACTGACCTGAGTTCAGCACTGGCCCGGGGACAGTCAACACAACACACCCCATATGTAGATTTGTAACATATGGTGTGTGTGTGTGTGTGTGTCTCTTCCCTTTCTCAGACTCAGTTTCCACCCTGTTATTTTTTGGAATACTGACTGAGACAAATGTTAGTTACCATACTTGAATCTCCCCCATCTCCCAGATTTGATGAGGTGGGCAGGAAGTGGCGTGTACTGTGTCTGTGTGATAGACGGGAC
>NC_056443.1:5317128-5419628 GCF_018296145.1 Oncorhynchus tshawytscha | reverse complement strand
CTTATGTAGATAATGTTTCACACACCACAAACAGAGAACACACACACATTGGTGAAGGAAGAGATGGACACACAGGTTTGCTTTGGATTTAAAGTTGTGCATTCAATTATAAGACTCCTCATTCTCTCCCCCCTTCTCTCTCTCTCTCTATCCTCTCTCTCTCTCTCTCTCTCTATCCCCTCTCTCTCTCTCTCTATCCCCTCTCCCTTTCTCTCTCTCTCTCTCTCCCCCTCCCTTTCTCTCTCTCTCTCTCTCCCCCTCCCTTTCTCTCTCTCTCTCTCTCCCCCTCCCTTTTTCTCTCTCTCTCTCTCCCCCCTCCCTTTTTCTCTCTCTCTCTCCCCCTCCCTTTTTCTCTCTCTCTCTCTCTCCCCCCCTCCCTTTTTCTCTCTCTCTCTCTCTCTCTCTCCCCCTCCCTTTTTCTCTCTCTCTCTCTCTCTCTCTCTCCCCCTCCCTTTTTCTCTCTCTCTCTCCCCCTCCCCTTTTCTCTCTCTCTCTATCCCCCTCCCTTTCTCCCTCTCCCTAATAGGTTTGAGCGGTTAGAGGACCAGTTAAATGACCTGACAGAGTTGCACCAGCATGAGACCAGTAACCTGAAGCAGGAGCTGGCCAGCATCGAGGAGAAGGTGGCTTACCAGGCCTATGAGAGAGCTAGGGACATCCAGGTATATACACACACATACACACACATACATACAAACATGCCCTCTGCAAATCTATCTAAGCTGTATATGGTCAGTAACTTTATCTAAGCCTGTGTATCAAATGTTAACTGAACGCGTGTGTTTTTCTGTGTTTACAGGAGGCTCTGGAGTCGTGTCAGACGCGTGTCTCTAAGCTGGAGCTCCAGCAGCAGCAGCAGCAGACGGTACAGGTGGAGAACACAGACGCCAAGGTGCTGCTGGGGAAATGCATCAACATCATGCTGGCCATCGTCACGGTGATCCTGGTGTGCGTTTCCACGGCGGCCAAGTTCACCGCACCCCTCCTGCGGAGCCGCATGCACCTGGCTTTCACCTGCATGGGTTTGTCCCTACTGGTGGTCATCTGGAAGAACTGGGAGCACCTACAGTGTGCCCTGGAACGCATGCTCCTCCCACACTGAGCTAGACTCCTCCCATGTTAAGCTAGTCTCCACCCAGTCTGAGTTTGTCCCCCTCACACTGTGGGTTTGGCACCACCCACACCGAGCTTGCGACTTTGGAACTCTGTGACGTTGTCATAGTGATAGATTAAATGGGGCGGTGTTTACAATGTAGCCTTACACCCCACCACCCTCGTGTCTCTCCCCCTCTCTGTCTTTTGGAGTTTGGGCAGAACTCCTTGAGGGAAATTGTTTCTAAACGGTGCCAGTGTGCCACTACAGTACAAATGACAGGAAAGCAAGACTGACCAATCAGATGGTGGCTACAGAGGAAGCAGGACCAGTCACATACAGTATTATTGTGGACACTGGTCTTTGTGTGGTTGTCAATCTCAATAGGACATTGAACTGCACTATACAGGTGGTAAGCTTTACGTATAACCTTTATAGGGGAAACAAGGGGTCCCTCGATTGGTTCCCTGTCTTTTGCGGAGTCGTACTTACATCACCTTAATTACACTAACACACTGACAGTATTAAAGACCTCTGGCTCTGATCCACACACAGTCTCACTCCCACCCCCTCCAAGCCACTATGATACACATTTACCCACACTCACACTGACAGGAATGAGACTTGTGTGTCAGTGTATGTACAGGGGGTGGGGGTGTTCTCCATGTGAGAGAGCTTTGTCTGTGTGTACCTGTATTGTCAAGTGATGAAATGTTTTATAATTGAAAAGACAAAGGACAATGTTTCTTTTTTAAAGTGTAATATTTGTCTGAGTGTCCGTGAAGGGTGGTTCATTTATTTACAAAGGAATGGTTATGAACTGCAGGACTGCCCCTTGTTTCTGTGTACTGGTGTGCGGGTTTGTGGATAAATGGTGTCTTATGTACTCTATATAGTCTATTAACAGATGCAGTGGAACTGCCACGGGTCTAGTCTATAAGGGGTGAATTCACCCCATGAGTTGTGTGTTCTCTCTCACAAAGGAAATGCATAGACTGACCCTTTAGCCGCCAACATGCTAACTGTGTGAGTGATTGGATCTGGGGGGAGGTAACCTCTGACCTGACACACAAACCTCATTTCTGATTCCTCCTTTAATATTGATGAAAATGTCATTGTTGTGAAATAGGAATTAAGCTCTGTTCAGAGTGGGCTGAACAAAGGATTTGACTTCTACCAAATGGTTCAGGCAGATTTCAACACATTTTATTTGTTTTTTCTGAAATGTTTAATATTTTTTTGCCTTTTTACAATGAGAACAGAACAAAATGAACATTCTAAATGCCTTTGATGCTATCGTCTGATTGGACAGAGATGGGAGGGGTGGGTGGGAGGTGAACGATGCAGCTCTGGCCCCACCCACTCTGTAAGCTACTTACCACTGTGATGAGGATGATGGGGGCCAGGCCTAATGCCTTTTCAATGCAGCTTCTGTGTTAAACCTGATATTTTCTGTGCTTTGGTCTCTGCCTCTTTAAAAAGCCAAATGTGGGTTGGTTCTATGTGGCTGGTTGGCACCTTGAGTAATATAGTATGTCATGTCCTGAACCATTGATATTTACACAGAGTTCCGGCTCTATCCCAAATCTATCTATTCCCTGTCTCTGTGTCTGGAGAGAGAGCCATATCCCAGATTCACAGCCCAGGGACAATAATTCCGGTGTCTAGATTCCGGTATGTTATCCCCTCGGAGTAGCATTGCACATTGTTGGTTTTAATCCAGTTGTGGTTTTCCAAAACACAGTTTTTAAAACGAGAACAAAAATAAATCTTCCTTTTCTAGAAACTTTGAGTCTTTTATCATAGAGCTCTTCTCATCTTATCCTATGAAGATTCAACAGAGTATTTCTACCCTGAACTGATCTTTTGATCCGGTCATCAATTAAACTTTATCTACCAGAGATGATGATGCAAGGAGCGAGGGCTCTGCACAGAAGTTGACGTTATTAACCTTTCAATCTGTTTGTCAATATGTTCTGCATAGGTTCATGGCCGCGGGGAGATGTTTTAGGTTGGGGGTGCTGTTGACAGGGGGTGTTTTAGGTTGGGGGTGCTGTTGACAGGGGGAGATGTTTTAGGTTGGGGGTGCTGTTGACGGGGAGATGTTTTAGGTTGGGGGTACTGTTGACAGGGGCGGGGTAGTAGTTTTAAGTTGTGGGTGCTGTTGACGGGGGGGAGATGTTTTAGGTTGGGGGTGCTGTTGACAGGGGCGGGGAAGATGTTTTAGGTTGGGGGTGCTGTTGACAGGGGCGGGGAAGATGTTTTAGGTTGGGGGTGCTGTTGACAGGGGCGGGTAAGATGTTTTAGGTTGGGGGTGCTGTTGACAGGGGCAGGGAAGTATTTTTCTCTGCTCATACAGTGCTGTCGACAGGAGTAATAAATGACACACTTAGAAAAAAGTGTGTTTGTGTGTATATACAGTTGAAGTTGGAAGTTTACATACACCTTAGCGAAATACATTTAAACTCAGTTTTACACAATTCCTGACATTTAATCCTAGTAAAAAAATCCCTGTTTTAGGTCAGTTAGGATCACCACTTTATTTTAAGAATGTGAAGTGTCATAATAGTGGAGTGATTTATTTCAGCTATTATTTCATCACATTCTCAGTGGGTCAGAAGTTTACATACTCAATTAGTATTTGATAGCATTGCCTTTAAATTGTTTAACTTGGATCAAACATTCTGGATAGCCTTCCACAAGCTTCCCACAATAAGTTGGGTGAATAATGGCCCATTCCTCCTGACAGAGCTGATGTAACTGAGTCAGGTTTGTAGCCCTCCTTGCTCGCTCATGCTTTTTCAGTTCTGCTCACAAATGTTCTATAGGATTGAGGGAGGGCTTTGTGATGGCCACTCCAATACCTTAATGTTGTTAGCCATTTTGCCACAACTTTGGAAGTGTGCTTGGGGTCATTGTCCATTTGGAAGACCCATTTGCGACCAAGCTTGAACTTCCTGACTGATGTCTGTCAGGACCCGGTTACGAACTTGGGTCTCCGGTGTGATAAACAGTCACTTATCAAACTGAGCCACTAATAGTCGGCAGAACCCAGAAGATGAGGCAGACACAGCAGTACTTGAGACAATGTTTTAATAAAGTAAAAAGGAAAGTTCTTCAGGCAAAAATATAAATCCACAACGTCAAAAGTAATTCCAATAGAAAAAAGGTAATCCTCCAAGTGAAAAGGTAAATCCACAAGGTGGTAGGTACAGCAGGGAAAAAGCCTCAGGATAATCAAAAATAAATGAGAACAAAAACAGAGTTCCACAAGAGAGTCCAACTGGAGTAACAAATGTTCACAGCATCGCTGGGGCTGGGTGCTAACATTCAAACACAGAGCAAAGAACTGAGGAAAACTACGGGTTTAAATACATTCAAGGGAAACGAGGCACAGGTGCAAATAATAATCTGGAAACAGGGGAAAACAAAAGGGTCAAAAAAGCTCAATGGGGGCATCTAGTGGCCAAAACCGGAACAATCCTAGCAAAATCCTGACAATGTCTTGAGATGTTGCTTCAATATATCCACATATTTTTCATTCCACATGAAGCCATCTATTTTGTGAAGTGCACCAGTCCCTACCTAGCAAAGCACCCCTAGAACATAATTCTGCCACCCCTGTGCTTCACAGTTGCGATGGCATTCTTCGGCTTGCAAACCTCCCCCTTTTTCCTCCCTACATAACAAAGGTCATTATGGCCGAACAGTTCTATTTTTGTTTTATCAGACCAGAGGACATTTTTCCTCAAAGTACCATCTTTGTCCCCATGTGCAGTTGCAAACCGTAGTCTGGCTTTTTTATGGCGGTTTTGGAATAGTGGCTTCTTCATTGCTGAGCGGCCTTTCAGGTTATGTCGATATAGGACTCGTTTAACTGTGGATATAGATACTTTTGTACCTGTTTCCTCCAGCATCTTCACAAGGTCCGTTGCTGTTGTTCTGGGATTGAGTTGCACTATTCACACGAAAGTACGTTCATCTCCAGGAGACAGAACACGTCTCCTTCCTGATTGGTATGACTGCTGCGTGGTCCCATGGTGTTTATACTTGCGTATTATTGTTTGTACAGATAAACGTGGTACCTTCAGGCGTTTGAAAATTGCTCCCAAGGATGAACCAGAATTGTGGAGGTTCACACCTGGACATCTTTCTTCTGGTGTTTTTCATAGTCAGTAGAAAGGCCTCTTTAGTGTCCTCAGTTTTCATAACTGTGACCTTAATTGCCTACCGTCTGTAAGCTATTAGTGTCTTAACGACCGTTCCACAGGTGCAGGTTCATTAATTGTTTATGGTTCATTGAACAAGCATGGGAAACAGTGTTTAAACCCTTTGCCATGAAGCTCTGTGAAGTTATTTGGATTTCTACAAATTATCTTTGAAAGACAGGGTCCTGAAAAAGGGACGTTTCTTTTTTTGCTGAGTTTATAAGGGGAGGGGTTGTTCATTTTTTCTTGCAGTACAAGGGGAGGGTTGATTGAAAATATTAACATTGGGGAGGATGGTGCATTTCTTTTATGACACATCAGTTGTTAGATGACAGTGAGGAATGAAATCTGGCTGTTCTTTGTCAAGGGGCACTGCAAACAAGGAGGTCAAGTTTAAGAGGGAGAGCGTTGCTGGGAGGTTTAATTTTCCCACATTTGCTTTGGCAGAACACCTGAGATCAGGGGAACTTTTTGCCCCTTTTCATACTCCAAAAGAATCCAGGATAGCTGGCTGGATATGAGTTTATCTAGATCTAAAGGTTGTCAGTAGATACACAATACCATATCCTCCTCATAGGACAAAATCAACCACATACTGTACATCCACAATAATGCACTATGTTGTGCTTCATTTGATAAACCTTTGAAAGCAACACTAGAAGCCTAGCATCAATTCTGTGAATGGAGGCCATGGCAGGATATGATTTTGTCCTTCTGGCTAACACAAGTCTCTCATGACAGACTGTTACATAAATGTAATGTCTGTTATATAAACCTAACGTCTGTTCAGATTAATGCTGGAGCATCTACTATAAAAGGCCCTACAATTGGGAAGTGAAGAATGGTCAGACTTCGTTTGCCCTGCCAGAAAAACGAAGCAATCTAGAGAGACTTCTGTGACCCTTCTATGATACAAAGGTGCAGTATGTTATGTCATATTAAACTAGATACAAATAATTTGCAGTGTGAATGAAGTACATTCTTGTCATGGGGATTGATTGCTTTACCATTTACATTTTCTTATGGCTTCACAGTGAGGGATCCAAGTGTGTACATTTTGAAGTCATGAGCCACAGATTCAGTGAAGATCACCTTCCACCTACACTTCCCCCTGTGGTCTGCCATGCCTGATACTGGAAACAAGGTCACTTGTTTACATGTGGTTGTTCTGCTTAGGCTTACAGGAAGGTTAGTGTTCAGCTTTTTGTTTCAGCCGGGACAACCATTTTGTTTTCCCGTCCTGCAGACAGTCCCTGTCAGAACTCAGAAGAGTGACTATCAGAAGGTCCAGAGACTTTTCAACAAGACCATGAGTGGCTTCCAAATCACCAGCATCGAGAGGGTCCAAAACAAGGACCTCTGGGTAGTCTTCCAGTGGTATGTTTACATCAACTCTGACACACAATCCCAGCGTGTTACTTCCAAAATGCTAAGTAAACCCTGGCTTGAACAAGATTATGGGGAAGCAGCTGTTTTTATCCCTCTTTCTTTAGGATAAGAGATTGTGAAGTAAAAAACAATGGAGGTCAAAACAGCAAGGAGCTACATCTCTTCCACGGAACGGACCCAAAACACGTAGAGGCCATTTGCAGAGATAACTTCGACTGGAGGCTGTGTGGAACCAACGGAACTGTGTACGGCGAAGGTACCTCATGTTAACCATCTGTCAGAAGTGTACTCAGATTTTAGAAACAGTCATTATCTCACTATAGTCTTGTCATTTTATTTTACTGATGATCTTCTCTGTTAATGTTAGGGAGTTACTTTGCCAGGGATGCCAAGTGAGTGAGATCGGGTGGTTGTTGGTGACTACACACGAGGGAACCAAAAGGTGAGGGAACCCCCACTTTCTATGACAGCTGTGTGGAAATGTCCTGGACTCATATATGTGGTGTTTAAAACGAACCAGGTGTTCCCCCGAGTTCCCCATTAAGTATGATGATAGCGTCATGCACTCGTCCTCTTCGGCTCCAGCTCCCCCCAAAACTGTTTCTATCCAATCCACTTACATAGTCCAATAACCAACATCCAACCGGATTCAAGCAACAGCTGCTCCTACACTTTGAGTCCATCTCAAGCTGCCACCACTTCCTCTAATCCAAGCGATTCTCTTCCCCCTTCACATCTCCCAAAACCTGCCTGAACTCCATTGGGATTCAGTCAATCTGTAGTCCTCATGAAGCCAGCCCCAAGTTCTCAGTTGTTGGATACCACCCTAGGCCAAGCTAATTGGTCTTACACTCCCTTATTCTGCGAACTCCCTCAAAAACTCATTATCCAAACCAGCACCCCCTCTCGTACACTTACTACCCCACCCAGCAGCCTCTCTTATACATTCACTACCCCAGCCAGTACCCCCTCTCCTACACTCCCTCCCCCAGCCAGTACCCCCTCTCGTACAGCCAGCACCCCATTTTATACACTCACTTGGCCACCCAGCATCCCCTCTCGCACACTCACGCCCTCAGTCAGTGCCCCCTCTCGCACACTCACTCCCTCACCCAGTGCTCCCTCTTACACACACTCTCTCTCTCAAACAGTGCCCCCTCTGCCCACACCTTGCTGTTTTAGGGCAGCAGGGTAGCCTAGTGGTTAGAGCGTTGGACTAGTAACCGAAAGGTTGCAAGTTCAATTCCCCGAACTGACAAGGTACAAAACTGTCGTTCTGCCCCTGAAAAAGGCAGTTAACCCACTGTTCCTAGGCCGTCATTGAAAATAAGAATTTGTTCTTAACTGACTTGCCTAGTTAAAGGTAAAATAAAAAAATAAAAAACTTCCACGATCACTACCCCTGCCAGCACCCCTTCTCTCACACTTTCCGTTCAACTGACACACCCTCTCAGCAAGAGCTACTCGCATTCTCTCTGCCAGCAGTACCTCTCACCCACTATCCCCTTCATCCTCATTGAGCACACCTTATCACACACTTTCTCACTCATCATACTCTTCCACTTACACAGACTCTTCCACCCTCTCGGGGTCTCACCACTCTACATCGAGCACTACTTCTGACACATCTTCTGCTACTATCACATCATCTGGAGTGCAGGAGTTAAACAATTTGCTGGTCAAAGTTCAACCTTTTGACAATTTGTAGTGTTTCTGAATGAGAATTCCATTTTCATGTCAAATATGCGTCGTTGGTGTGTTAAATCCTTGCAACAAGCAAGAATGATGTTCAACACAGGAGGTTGGTGGCACCTTAATTGGGGAGAACGGGCTTGTGGTAATGACTGGAGAGGAATTGGTGGAATGATAAATACATCAAACATGGTTTCCAGGGGTTTGATGCCATTCCATTTGTGCCGTTTCGGTCATCATTATGAACCATTCTCGCCTCAGCAGCCTCCTGTGATGTTCAACTAGTAACAGGGAATATGATGAGCACGTTTCCTATGGTCTGCTGACACATTTAGTAAAATAGTTGGATTTCTGTGTTTAATTAAATAAACTCAATGACCAATAGAAAGTAATTGACTAGATGTGAGGAGTAATGCAGAATAAGTAGGGTGCATTTCAGCAACTTCACCCCTAGGGGGAAGCAAACGCCTTAAAAAGTAGAAAAAACATTAACGTTTTATTTTATGCAGTGGTGCATTCAGAAACTATTTTGACTGCGTTTACACAGGCAGCCCAATTCGGATTATTTTGTCAACACTGAACTACACATTATATAATAAATGCCATTTAGCAGACACTTTTATCCAAAGTGACTTACAGTCATGTGTGCATTCCCTTTACGTATGGGTGGTCTGGAGAATCAAACCCACTACAATGGCATTACAAGCACCATGCTCTACCAACTGAGGTAAAAAGGACACATTTCAAAATTTAATCCAGAAATACAATTTATTTACACACAAGGTAATTTCCTTCTAAATAAATAAAAATAGACTACCAAGGATTATAGATTATCTAGTGATGCCATTGATGTACTTTTTGCTTTCATTTTAGCAAACTGTGATCTTGTCCTGGGTGGAGGTGCGCGTGGAATGGAGGTCATAGAGCCGACCCAGGGTGGTGGATGAGGGACGTAAGTCATCAGGCCTGGCTGAAACAATGGATGTGTCAAGGAGTTAAGGGAGCCAAACTGTGCAGAAGCATGTGTCAAGGTAGGTCTGGGGGTTCTCTTCTCTTGTCTTGAAGGGTTTGAAACAGAGGGATTGGAGGGAGGCCTGGGTGGGTTTGAGTAGTGTGAAAATAGTGGCTGGGTACTGAGTGCGGGCTGGGCAAAGGCAGGTCCTGTTGGGCAAGGAGATCTGAACCTTGCATTGTTGGGCAGCACAGGGGTGGCTGGTGAGCATAGCATGACTGGAATAGATGTCCAGTGCATGTTGTGGTGGCTCTGGTTCTGGACAAAGTTAGGTGGTGGAACATAGGTCCCAGGCCTGGACCCTTCCCTGTACTGAATAAGGTACTCTGGGTAAACCTGATGCTTCCTGACCACCACAAATACAGAGGGGTTGTAGATATCATCCACACAGCTGTCATAGGAGATGGTGTGACTTCCATCTTTTGAGGGGGGGCAGAGGTAGCTGGAGTGTCCTTGTGTGTAGTTTCCCACCAGCACACGACAAACAAACATGGACCTGACTTCTGACTGGCTGGTGTAGCTGTGGGAGAACTTGGCATCCTTGGAGAAGTAGCTTCCTGGAAAGAGCTGGGTTAGAATTAGAACAATCACAGTGACAGTGTGACATTACAGATACATTTGTTTTGTTGACTTTTTCACTGTATTTCCACAAAGATGTGGTCCAATGCCATTTCCACGTAACATAGATTTAAGTTTATATAAGAATTGACTAGATATCACGTGAAATGCAGAACTCACCTTGCCCATAGGGCGTTCCTTGTGTTCCACCCATCCTCCAGTCTATGTTCTGCAGGCATATAGCGTCCACGTGTTTCGATTCTGTTCCATGGAAGAGCTGCTTCTCATTCTCCTTCCCTGCGTTTGTCTTTCTCATCACATCTCCTTGCCTTGGGAGAGGAACAACAGATACATTTGTCAGTATCTTCATTGGCATGTCACCTCATAGCATTTGCATGTGTCTGCTCGTTTGTTGCTAGAAAACTAGAAAGTACCAGTTACCATTAACATGCTACATCTGTTTGCATATGGTATGTTGTCACTGCTTTGATTTAACGCAGACAATACGAATATATTTCTTGGGTAGATTTACATTTCTTTTGGCATGAGGAGTTGTGATTCTTACCACGAAAAGACCTCCCACAGGATTCGATTTTGCACCCTCTCAATAGTCGTCACATTGAAGCCAGTCATAGTTTGATGGAAAAGATCCAGAATATTCTTGTGCTCAGCTGAGGAACTCTGCACAGCAACCCTCTAGAGAGAATGTGTTTGGTAAAAGTAGGTGTTCTTTTCAATGTAATAGCTTTATATTTCACTGCCTTCTGACCAGATGGAAGATCTTATGAGTTAGAACATTATTATGAACCTTGAATCCAGTTTCAGGTACTGAAGATTTATCCCAGTGGTTTGGTAAAGCTTTGGATTTCAGCAGGCGGTTACCAGAGTCTTTTTTGCTGAGGAGGAGTAGAGAAAGTTAGACAGCATTATAATAAAATACAGGTCAGTACAGTATAATCTCAGCCACCTGCCAGCTCTCTCTCTCCGAATTTATATCCAATAGCAATTGAGCCCGGAGACCAGGATAGTGTAGGCTACTCTACAAGGTCTCTTACCAACGTGGGTTGTCACTATCATCAATTGTATCCCTGATTGCCTGGATGTTGCGGTAGGTGGACAACATGGATGCCACCAGTTCATTAGGTACTCCCCTCTGCTGTAGGGTGTTGAGTGGGTGGGGCTCGTAGAAGTCGTGAGACCTGTTACAGTCCACCTCTGCAGCACAGGTTCCTGTAATGTAGCGCTGACAGACGTGGAGTCTTCTGCATTTCTCCTTGTCAGGACAGTATCCGTACTCTCCACTACCTTTGTTGTATGTGAAGCAAACCTGGAGACAAACACAGACCACTCCTGATGAGGGCTTGATAAGGACATTGGATAAGTGCAAACTCTGTTTAAGTGCATCAGAGTCCCAATTCAAATTAATTATTTGTACAGATATCTGCATGCTCAGTTTAGTACACACACTTGGATGACAGCCCCAAGTCTGTGCATTTATCAGTAGTCATTTTGGACATGGGGAAATAAACATTGAATATACAATGCCTGTGAATCAAAAGTAAGAATCAGCTTGTGTTCCCTTCTGGCATTGCATCTTTATGTCACGCCCTGACCATAGAGAGCTGTTTGTTCTCTGTTGGTTGGGGCGTGATAGTGACTAGGGTGGGTCATCTAGGTGATTAATGATTTATGTTGGCCTGGTATGGTTCCCAATCAGAGACAGCTGTTTATCGTTGTCTCTGATTGGGGTACATATTTAGGCAGCCATTTCCTCATTGTGCCTTGTGGGATCTTGTCTACGAATAGTTGCCTGTGTGCACACCAGTAGCATCACGGTTTGTTTGGTGAGTTTTGATGAATTAAAATATGTGGAACTCTACGCACGCTGCGCTTTGGTCCAATCATTATGACGGACGTGACACTTTATGCATGTATTCAACTTAAATTGTACAGAGGCTGACAAACAGTGCATTCAGAAAGTATTCAGACTCCTTGACTTAAAAAAAAAAGTTTGTTACAGCCTTATGTATTGAATGTATTATAATTTCCCCCCCCTCATCAATCTACACACAATACCCCATAATGACACAGCAAAAACATTTACATAATTATTCAGACCCTTTACTCAGTGCTTTGTTGAAGCACCTTTGGCAGCGATTACAGCCTCGCTTCTTCACGCCCAAGAAGCTTCTTCTTGGGCGTGACACTACAAGCTTGGCACACCTGTATTTGGGGAGTCTCTCCCACTCTTCTCTGCAGATCCTCTCAAGCTCGGTCAGCTTGGATCGGGAGCATCGCTGAGCAGCTATTTTCAGGTCTCTCCAGAGATTTTAGATCGGGTTCGATCATTGGACATTGAGACTTGTCCCGAAGCCACTCCTGCGTTGTCTTGGCTGTGTGCTTAGGGTCGTTGTCCTGTTGGAAGGTGAAATTTTGTCCAGTCTGAAGTCCTGAGCGCTCTGGAGCAGATTGTCATCAAGGATCTCTCTGTACTTTGCTCCATTAAACTTTCCCTCGATCCTGACTAGTCTCCCAGCCCCTGAAAAACATCCCCACAGCATGATGCTGCCACCACCATGCTTCACTGTAGGGCTGGCGCCAGATTTCCTCCAGACGTGACGCTTGGCATTCAGGCCAAAGAGCTCAATCTTGGTTTCATCAGACCAGATAATCTTGTTTCTCTTGGTCTGAGAGTCTTTAGGTGCCTTTTGGCAAATTCCAAGCGGGATGTCATGTGCCTTTTACTGAGTGGCTTCCGTCTGGCTACCCTACCACAAAGGCCTGATTGGTGGAGTGCTGCAGAGATGGTTGTCCTTCCGTAAGGTTCTCCCATCTCAACAGAGGAACTCTAGAGCTCTGCCAGAGTGACCATCAGGTTCTTGGTCACTTCCCTGACCATGGCCCTTCTCCCCCGATTGCTCAGTTTGTCCGGGTGGCCAGCTTTAGGAAGAGTATTGATGGTTCCAAACTTCTTCCATTTATGATAGAGGCCACTGTGTTCTTGGGGACCTTCAATGCTGCAGAAATATTTTGGTATCCTTCCCCAGATTTGTGCCTCGACACAATCCTGTCTCGGAGCTCAACGGACAATTTCCTACACCTCATGGCTTGGTTTTTGCTCTGACATGCACTGTCAATTGTGTGACCGGGGCGGCAGCATAGCCTAGTGGTTAGAGGGTTGGACTAGTAACCGAAAGGGTTGCAATTTCAAATCCCTGAGCTGACAAGGTACAAATCTGTCGTTCTGCCCCTGAACAGGCAGTTAACCCACTGTTCCTCATTGAAAATAAGAATTTGTTCTTAACTGACTTGCCTAGTTAAATAAAGGTAAGATAAAAAATATAGACAGGTGTGCCTTTCCAAATCATGTCCAATCAATTGAATTTACCACAGTCATGTTGTCGAAACATCTCAATGATGATGAACGGAAACAGGATGCACCGGAGCTCAATTTCGAGTCTCATAGCAAAGGGTCTGAATTCCTATGTAAAATAGGTATTTGTTTTTTTATGTAGAATACATTTGCACAAATTTCTAAAAGCTTGTTTTCGCTTTGTCATTATGCGGTATTGGGTGCAGATTAATGAGGGGAAAAAATATTTAATCCATTTTAGAATAAGGCTGTGATGTAACATTTTGATCAAGTCAAGGGGTCTGAATACTTCCTGAATGCCTATGACTCACATACTGGGGGTAAAAGGGCGTTGTCATTCTGCAGCAGTAATGTAAACAGCTCCTTCCTGTCCAGTTCTTCCAGGTGGTGCTCTCTCAGGACTCTGATGTTGTGCTCTGACGTCAGCTCATGGCAGAGACGGCATCCTTGTCTGGAAATCACAAGAAGAGCGAGAGACTATTTCTTATTTAGCTCTTAATTTTTATTTATTTTTTAAATGGCTTAAATGTCAAATCTACAACCTGCCATGAACTTGTAGCAATTGACATTCATAGTGTAGTGCATTACCTCTGTCACATTCTGTAAGACCATGTGAATTTAGAAAATGGAAGACATAAAATAGTAGAATGAATAGTCGTAGAAGTAAAATGACTGCAAGAGTAAAAACAAAAAAGTTAAAGGTTTACCTCTCATTGGATGGACATGTTCCATACAAGTAGAACTTACACAGGTGTAAATTGCTGCAGCCACTACATCCTTTAGCTCTGCATAACCTCATCTTCGTCTGGGCAACTATCCGTTTGTTTCCCTTCGAGACAGCACAGGTAAACATCTCCTGATTCCCTAAAACACTTTCCAGGTCATCTTCCATCGTGCTAATGTTGGCACGCAATTCTCCCAGCTCAAAGGACCCATTATGGGCACAGAGGACCTTGTAGATCAGAGCTGTTGTATCCATGTCCGTCACCGTACAACACATGACTGTTGGCCCTTGCAATTACATGAACTGTACATATATAGTCAAATATGAAGTCGAACTCTGCTCTCCACTAACTACAAAACAGATGAGCAGCATGCGACAAAACCATTTCTGACGAAATGAAACTTAGTGTATTTAACCACTCCCCTATTATGAAGGTAGCCAAGTATAACAAACAGGCAACAGAACACACTAATGATGGTACACAGCCTTTTAAATTTGTCACATTGAACTCTGGCCGAGTGACATGTGGAACATTCATTTACATCACAATAGGCCTGTTAGACACACAGTAGCAGCAGTAGTTAATCATTGATTCAGTTTAAAATCAATAAAGATGATATTTGTCAAAAAATGTTTGACATTTTAAGTGTTTCAAAATCTCTTAGAAAAGAGTAGGATTGTCCAAAAAAACATCCACAATCAATTATTTTCTGAGTTTATTCAGTTTAAAACCGAGAAATCAAACCCGTTTCATTTACAAAATGTATGGACTGTGTCAGCAGACCTGAGTAAAGGAAACATGTTCATCAAATTCATATTTGTGCAAAATTACCAACGTCTGCTTAGTTGTGAACAGCTGTACTATTATTAAGCCCCTACAAGGTAAAGATACACAGCTATAAAACATTTAGTATGCAAATGCATTATCATTCATCATTTCAATAAATGTTCTGTTTTTGAAAATGTGAAGTTCGCCATCAAAACCTTCTATTAACTTACTGCTCCACCCTGACAAAGGCAAGTTATTGGAGAAGGCACTTGTTTTTTTCTTTGGTGTCCCTCCTATGAGCTGTTGGAACACTGTACAGTGACTGAGGAGGAGATCTAGTGAAGGCACCTGTCGAGGGAGAGAACACCCGAGATAGCAACCTATCTGAGGGGGAGAGTGTGCTAGAAGAATTGCTTGACGTGGAGGGGGAAGTGCGTGAGGGAGTTTGTGTGTAAGTGGGGGAGTAGGATGAGTGAGAAAGTGTGTGATAATGTGTGCTCAGTGAGGATGAAGGGGATAGCGGGTGAGAAGAACTGCTGTCAGAGAGAGTGCGAGTAGGGGTTGTTGAGCGGGTGTGAGCCCAAGATAGGGTGCCAGTTAAAGGGGAAAGTGTGCGAGAGGGGGTACTGGCTGAGGGAGTGAGTGTAGGAGAGAGGGTGGGGGTTGGGGAGCGAGTCTACGAGAGGCTGTACTGGCTGGGGCAGTGAGTGTATAAGAGGGGGTACTGGCTGGGGCAGTGAGTGTATAAGAGGGGGTACTGGCTGGGGTAGTGAGTGTATAAGAGGGGGTACTGGCTGGGGCAGTGAGTGTATAAGAGGGGTACTGGCTGGGGTAGTGAGTGTATAAGAGGGGGTACTGGCTGGGGTAGTGAGTGTAGGAGAGGGGGCACTGGGTGAGGGCGTGAGTGTAGGAGAGGGGGGGGGGTACTGGTCTGGAGGCTGTACTGGCTGGGGTAGGGAGCGTATAAGAGGGGGGCACTGGCTGGGGTAGGGAGCGTATAAGAGGGGGCTGGGGGTTGGCTGGGGCCAGTCTTCGAGAGGGGTACTGGCTGGGGTAGTGAGCGTATAAGAGGGGGTACTGGCTGGGGTAGGGAGCGTATAAGAGGGGGTACTGGCTGGGGTAGGAGCGTATAAGAGGGGGTACTGGCTGGGGTAGGGAGCATATAAGAGGGGGTACTGGCTGGGGTAGGGAGCGTATAAGAGGGGGTACTGGCTGGGGTAGGGATGCATATAAGAGGGGGTACTGGCTGGGGTAGGGAGCGTATAAGAGGGGGTACTGGCTGGGGTAGGGAGCGTATAAGAGGGGTACTGGCTGGGGTAGGAGCGTATAAGAGGGGTACTGGCTGGGGTAGGGAGCATATAAGAGGGGGTACTGGCTGGGGTAGGGAGCGTATAAGAGGGGGTACTGGCTGGGGTAGGATGTGTATAAGAGAGGGTGTACTGGCTGGGGTAGTGAGCGTACGAGAGGGTGTACTGGCAGGGGTAGTGAGCGTACGAGAGGGGTACTGGCAGGGGTAGTGAGCGTACGAGAGGGTGTACTGGCTGGGGTAGTGAGCGTACGAGAGGGTGTACTGGCTGGGGTAGTGAGCGTACGAGAGGGTGTACTGGCTGGGGTAGTGAGCGTACGAGAGGGTGTACTGGCAGGGGTAGTGAGCGTACGAGAGGGTGTACTGGCTGGGGTAGTGAGCGTACGAGAGGGTGTACTGGCTGGGGTAGTGAGCGTACGAGAGGGTGTACTGGCTGGGGTAGTGAGCGTACGAGAGGGTGTACTGGCTGGGGTAGTGAGCGTACGAGAGGGTGTAATGGCTGGGGTAGTGAGCGTACGAGAGGGTGTAATGGCTGGGGTAGTGAGCGTACGAGAGGGTGTAATGGCTGGGGTAGTGAGCGTACGAGAGGGTGTAATGGCTGGGGTAGTGAGCGTACGAGAGGGTGTAATGGCTGGGGTAGTGAGCGTACGAGAGGGTGTAATGGCTGGGGTAGTGAGCGTACGAGAGGGTGTAATGGCTGGGGTAGTGAGCGTACGAGAGGGTGTAATGGCTGGGGTAGTGAGCGTACGAGAGGGTGTAATGGCTGGGGTAGTGAGCGTACGAGAGGGTGTAATGGCTGGGGTAGTGAGCGTACGAGAGGGTGTAATGGCTGGGGTAGTGAGCGTACGAGAGGGTGTACTGGCTGGGGTAGTGAGCGTACGAGAGAGGTTTGCAAATGAGGAAGTGAAATCTGGGCCTCGGGTGATATCCACTAATTGAGAACTTGTGGCTGGCTTTATGAGGACTGGAGATTGAATGAATATCAAGGCTTGGGCAGGTTTTGGGAGCGACTGATGGACAAAACGTGAAGTGGGACGAGAATGGGTTGGATTTGAGGAAGTGGTGGCTGCAGTTTTAGATGGATTCAAAGTGGATGGAACTCTCTTCAATGGGGTGGCAGCAGCTGTGGCTTGAATCCGGTTGGATGTTGGGGTTAAGGAAGTGGATTGGATAGAGACAGTTTTGGGTGGAGCTGGAGCCGATGTGGACCAGTGCATGACGCTATCATCATATTTGATAAGGAACTCTGGGTAAACCTGGTGCCTTTCAAACACCACATATATGGATGGGTTCAGGACATTGTCCACACAGCTGTCATAGAGAGTGGGGCTTCCCTCGCCTTTTGGAGGGGGGCGACGGAGCCCAGAGTTCCCCCGTGTGTAGTCACCAACAAGCACCTGACAAGCAAACATGGACCTCACTCCTGAGTGGCTGGTGTAGCTGTGTGAGTACTTGGCATCCCTGGCAAAGTAACTCCCTAAAACAGAGAAGATCATCAGTAAAACAAAATGACAGACTATAGTGAGATAATGACTGTTTCTAAAATCTGAGTACACTTCTGACAGATGGTTAACATGAGGTACCTTCGCCGTACACAGTTCCGTTGGTTCCACACAGCCTCCAGTCGAAGTTATCTCTGCAAATGGCCTCTACGTGTTTTGGGTCCGTTCCGTGGAAGAGATGTAGCTCCTTGCTGTTTTGACCGCCATTGTTTTTCTTCATTAAATCTCTCTTCCTGAGAAAGAATAAATGACCATTAAGAATTGACCATTAGCTGCTGTTACTGTATGAAATCCCCATTAGCTGCTGTTGATACTTTCAGATGGTTATTCCCTATTGAAATTTGGCCTCTAGGTACCCTCTAAGGCCAGAGGTCTTAAAGCAGCTCTCAGTAACTGGTATCTGGGCCCCTGAGACATATAATCGTTTATGGGCGTCTTTAAGCGATTCATATGTTTCAAATGTATAGTCTATTCAACCCCAAGGTCTCCACCTTGATTTAATGCTTTGGCAGTGAACAGAGATAGGCAAGAGTGTTTAGGTCAGCCCTCTCGTCAGAGGGGAGGGGGTGAGATTTGCTCTAGACCTCCTACATGAACATGTCTGTCTTCTCCTATGCATATGTCTGTCTATGTCTCTCTTTGTCTAATAAACCTTTAAATATAGGAGATGGTCACCTTATATGTTGTATCTCACATTTCTACACACCCTGACCAGGTTTTCAATTCCTAACACTACTTCCCCATAATCACATTCAAGCCAGGGTTTACATAGCATTTTGGAAGTAACACGCTGGGATTGTGTGTGAGAGTTGATGTAAACATACCACTGGAAGACTTCCCAGAGGTCCTTGTTTTGGACCCTCTCGATGCTGGTGATCTGGAAGCCCCTCATGGTGTTGTTGAAAAGTCCCTGGACCTTTTGATAGTCCCTGTCAGAACTCAGAAGAGTGACTGTCTGCAGGAGGGGAAAACAAAATGGTTGTCACAGCAATGTTAATGTTAAACTCCCCTGCAATCCAAAACCGGAGAATCACATGTAAACAAGTGACCTTGTATCCAATGTCGGGTATCGCAGACTTGTCCCAAGATCCAGGAACAGCTCTGAAATTGCGTGGTCCATTTCTCCTGAAATGACATATGAAAAATAACCTTCATACACAAGAAAAAAGTATTATGATTATAAGTCATCTATTAGGTACATATAGAAATGGTTCGATTCAGAACATAGACCCATTCTCAGTCCAATTCCATTCATATATTACCTGCTCCTTGCAGCTTGTGCGTCCACAGTTGAAACAAAGACTGGACGTCGTCTGACCATCCGTACAGTACCATATGCTTTGTTTTTTTGTGTCATGTCTGTAATTACAAGATTAACTATTTGAACCAGCATCCTTACAGTTCCTGTTCAACATCTAGGCTACCTGCTGCCGATTTTAGTAATAGAATTTGAGGGGCGTACACTACCGGTCAAATGTTTTAGAACACCTACTCATTCAAGGGTTTTTCTTTATATTTTACTTTTTTCTACACTGTAGAATAATAGTGAAGACATCAAAACTATGAAATAACACATGGAATCATGTAGTAACCAAAACAAGTGTTAAAAAAATCTAAATATATCAAATTGCCACCCTTTGTCTTGATGACAGCTTTGCACACTCTTGGCATTCTCTCAACCAGCTTCATGAGGTAGTCACATGGAATACATTTTAATTAACATGTGTGCCTTCTTAAAGGTTAATGTGTGCAAATTCTTTCCCATCTTAATGCGTTTGAGCCAATCAGTTGTGTTGTGACAAGGTAGGGGTGGTATACAGAAAATAGCCCTATTTGGTAAAAGACCAAGTCCATATTATGGCAAGAACAGCTCAAATAAGCAAAGAGAAACGACAGTCCATCATTACTTTAAGACATGAAGGTCAGTCAATCCAGAACATTTCAAGAACTTTTAAAGTTTCTTCAAGTGCAGTCACAAAAACCATCAAGCGTTCTGATGAAACTGGCTCTCATGAGGACCGCCACAGAACTGGAAGACCCAGAGTCGCCTCTGCTGCAGAGGATAAGTTCATTAGAGTTACCAGCCTCAGAAATTGCAGCCCAAATAAATGCTTCAGAGTTCAAGTAACAGACACATCTCAGCATCAATTGTTCAGAGGAGAATATGTGAATCAGGCCTTCATGGTCAAATTGCTACAAAGAAACCACTACTAAAGGTAACCAATAATAAGAAGAGACTTGCTTGGGCCAAGAAACATGAGCAATGGACATTTGACCAGTGGAAATCTGTGGTCTGGTTCTAACCGTTGTTGGTTTGTGAGACAAAGAGTGGGTGAACGGATGATTTCTGCATGTGTATTTCCCACTGTAAAGCATGGAGGAGGAGGTGTTATGGTGTGGGGGTGCTTTTCTGGTGACACTGTCTGTGATTTATTTAGAATTCAAGGCACACTTAACCTGCATGGCGAACAGCATTCTGCAGCGATACGCCATCCCATCTGGTTTGGGCTTAATGGGACCAGCTTCAGCTATTTTACGAAGAAAGAGAGTGATGGAGTGCTGCATCAGATGACCTGGCCTCCACAATCTCCCGACCTCAACCAAATTGAGATGGTTTGGGATGAGTTGTACCTCAGAGTGAAGGAAAAGCAGCCAACAAGTGCTCAGCATATGTGGGAACTCCTTCAAGACGGTTGTAAACGCATTGCAGCTGAAGCTGGTTGATAGAATGCCAAGAGTGTGCAAAGCTGTCATCAAGGCAAAGGATGGCTATTTGAAGAATCTCAAATATAAAATATATTTTGATTTATTTAACACTTTTTTGGTTAGTACATGATTCCATATGTTATTTCATTGTTTTGATGTCATCACTATTATTCTACAATGTAGAAAATAGTAAAAAATAAAGAAAAACCCTTGCATGAGTAGGTGTTCTAAAACTTTAGACTGGTAGTGTATAAGAGTAGCCTTTCAGACTCTAACTGTAACTTGTGCTAAGCGCTTAACTAAAATATATTACTATTATAACAGAAGGTTGCACATGAGAGCTGTTTTTCAAGGGTTTGAAATGTGTTACCTCTGAAACACAGCTCATAAGACTGCTGGCCTGCAGTGAACTTCACCACAGCACTTTGATCCTCCTGGAACCTTTTCTCAAGGTCTTCACTGGTGATGGACGACAAACTGTGCATCTCTTTCTGTGATTTATAGGAAAAAAACATCTATTTCAAGGGGAACAACAGTTTACTATATCTATTATTGTCCTCGTAACACATCAGCCTGTTTTGAGTGTTTCACACCACTTACGATGGATGCATACTGGACCCATTTTCCGTACTCGTCTTCCCAGAACCACACCCACTCTGTGGTGAGTACGTATGTGGGCTGGGTCACAGAGGAAACTGTGGAGAGACGGCGAACATCCCGTAACCCGTGGCTCATGGAGTCGAAACGCACACGCTCAGATCCCTCACTGTGAAGGCATGACAAATGTAAATGGTAAAAAACACAAATGGCTATATTATACCTTATTCACAGTTCGACGGTTTTTCTAGTTAAAGGTAGACTCAGCAAAATGATATTGCCACAAGCAGCACCGCAGATATTGAGATGCAAGACAGTCACACACAGTACTATATCTGAGCATGTGCACGTGTTCGCTTCGCTGTTACAGCGTGGTACCAAAACAGCGGGGAAGTGGAGTCTTGCGCTCCAACTCTCTTAGACTCAGCGATTTCCTCAACAACTATCTTTCAGACAACATACTGTACCTGTGTATCTTAGAAGGGTCACAGAAGTCTCTCTCGATTTCTTCGTTTGCTGGCAGAGCTGACCAAGTCTGTCCACCGTTCACTTCCCACTTGTAGGGCATTTTGAAGTGGACTCTCCAGCATTTCTCTGAAAGTCATACATTTTTAGTGAGATGTGATATGTTGCTGAGTATCACTGTTGCACCTGGGTAACAGCCTGAATTGTCCCTAGATTGTGGTTTCACTGGGTTTGTATTGTGTCTCTACTGACAACCTTGAAAGTTCTAGATAAACTCATATCCGGCCGGGTGCCATAGCTTCTACCTGAGTAAAAATCAGGCAAGGCCCTTGCCGGTGTTCTGTCAAAGCAAACATGGGAACGCTATCCTCCAGACACTCTGCCACCACACACAATATCTCCCTCGTTAAATGTACCTCCTTGTTTGCAGTCCCCCTTGACAAAGAACAGGCAGATCTCATTCCTCACTGTAAATAAAGAGCAAATAAACAAACAAACATTTAGTTACATTAAATCAAAGTTGGTAACAAGGTTGAGGTCAATACCATCTCAATTCCAGTCAATTCAGAAAGTAAACCAAATTCCAATTCCACCTTTTCCTCACTAGCTAGGTTTCCATCCAAACTATATGCACATTTTCCTACCAGAGATCTGTTTCCATCAAATTGACTTGTTGCGGATAAAAGGCTGTGCATGATGACATAGCGCACATAAATCACTTTTGCGGTTAAATTCCCAAGTACCGAATAATTGTTTTTGCGTTATATAGCGAATGTGTCCACTCTTATTGGCACGTGCGCTCTAGCTAACAGCTCGCAGATACAGTGCAGGTATAGCTTACATGAACACCCATTTGCACACACTGTATCTAGATTTTTCTATTGTGTTATTGACTGTACTTTTGTTTATCCCACGTGTAACTGTTGTTTTTTTGTTGTACTGCTTTGCTTTATCTTGTCCAGGTTGCAGTTGTAAATGAGAACTTGTTCTCAACTGGCCGACCTGGTTAACTAAAGGTGAAATAAATTTAAAACAAATAAAACATTATAGACAAAAGAGCAAGATCATTTTTATTTGTCAAATGGCAGCCAAGCATTGATGATCATGTCACCAGAATAAGACCCTTGATGTTTATTGGAAAGGAGCATCAAGTGTGTCACCGTGCACTTTCACCACCCTGTGAAGTTCATAACTTATTTCACCTGTAGCCTAATAAACTGTATGCTTTCTCCAGTTGTAGTAGGACCACACAACATGTCACCCTGTGACTCCAAGTTTACTTAAATATTATGGTTATTACATCTATTTGAGAATGAGTGTTTCCACAGCCATTTCTCACAATCACTTTTACTGACCCCCCAAAAAAACACACGATATCTAGCGTATTTTGTTGTCGACATTTGAAAAGTTTACCAAGAAATGTTCATTTTCATGCAACATGGCTTTTTCAAGAACATGTCATGGCTGATAAAAGGAGCGGACCAAGGTGCAGCGTGGTGAGCGTACATGTTCTTTAATTAAGAAAAGACGCCGAACAAAACAATACACACGACAAAACAAAACCGTGAAGCTGAAGGCCATAAAGAAAGTCACCTTCCCACAAACACAGGTGGGAAAAAGGGTACCTACGTATGGTTCCCAATCAGAGACAACGATAGACAGCTGTCCCTGATTGAGAACCATACCCGGCCAGAACATAGAGATAGAAAATTATAGAAACACAACACATAGAAATGCCCACCCCAATTCGCGCCATGACCAAACCAAAATAGAGACATAAAAAGGATCTCCAAGGTCAGGGCGTGACAACTGGTCTGGAATTTAAATGGAATTGACCCCAACCCTGGCTGGCAAGCAAGTCCATAGAGAAATACTTTTGCAGGTAACTATAGCGACTGTTCTGAAACATTATTCCCCACAGAACACAACCCTGTTGTTTGCTCCTGCAGCCATCTACCTGTATTTCTCGGAGGACAGCTCTGGGGCCTGTTGATGGAAGCAGCACCGCCGGCACCTTCACTTTTCATGGCCTGGATGTTCTGGTAGGTGGACAACATGGATGCCATTAGATCGTTTGGCACTCCCCTCTGCTGCAGGGTCCTCCGTGGGTGTGGCTCGAAGAAGTCATGACACCTGTTGCAGTTGGCTCCCGAGGAGCAGGTTCCTCTGATGTACCTGTCACACACGTGAAGTCTCCTGCACCCCTCCTGATCAGGGCAGTTGCCATATTGCCCGGTGCCTTTGTTATAAGAGTTGCACACCTGAAAGAGTGAGAGACAAGGCTTTTAAAATACTTGTTTACCATACTCTATGTGCAAGAAAGCATGAGATGAACACGCAGAGCTATTGGGTAAATCCATTTGAATTCAATCCCTTTTTGACAGAACCCCTATTGATTTGAACAAAACCTTCCCTTCCAAGTGCTACACTTTTTGAAGTTTAATGCCAAAACATACAAGAGATTAAAAACTATTTTAAGTGAGAATAACACAGCCTAATTCAGACTCTTAGAGGGGGTGCTTCCACAATAATGTGATTTATACCGCATACAAGGTAAAGCATTGGATTCTTCACACCATAGTAGGACATTATACCATTACGGTACCTTTTCATGCTTTAAAAAACAAATGTAATTACAGCAAGCTTTGCTTTTATACTTACCAGACCATCAGGCTTGATTGAGCTGTTTTGTCTTGTAATGTGTTGCCTGCCTGTATTTCCTTAAACCTTTATTTTAACAATACACGTCATTGAAAAAAAATAACATCCTTTTTTGGTCTGTATGTGCCCAACAGGTGGTGGTGTGTTGGACACAGTATCTCAGATAGATACATCCTACCTGCATTCCTCATTTCAGTAACTGTTAGCTTCCCTGTGTAATATTGACATCAGCGCAGAAGCACTTGTGTTTCAAACATGGTCCTGTTTGATCAATTGCTGGGCTGATCAATGGACAGTTCATTACCTCGTGCAAAATAATATGTAGCTTAAAGTTCTGATTGTACTTGTATTTATGTTTATAGTAAAGATGTTGATGCAACAATAATACAATAGGCTTATATCTAAAAATACATACAGACAAATGATATACAGTACTAGTCAAAAGTTTGGACACACCTACTTATTCAAGGGTTTAAATTTATTTTTTACTCTTTTCTACATTGTAGAATAATCGTGAAGACATCAAAACTATGAAATAACACATGTGGAATCATGTAGTAACCAAAAAAGTGTTAAACAAATCAAAATATATTTTAGATTCTTCAAAGTAGCCACCCTTTGCCTCGATGACAACTTTGCACACTCTTGGCATTCTCTCAACCAGCTTCATGTGGTAATCACCTGGAATGCATTTCAATTAACAAGTGTTCCTTGTTAAAAGTGAATTTGTGGAATTTCTTTCCTTCTTAATGCGTTTGAGCCAATCAGTTGTGTTGTGACAATGTAGGGGTGGGTATACAGAAGATATCCCTATTTGGTAAAAGACCAAGTCCATATTATTGCAAGAACAGCTCAAATAAGCAAAGAGAAATGACAGTCCATCATTAATTTAAGATATGAAGGTCAGTCAATACAGAACATTTCAAGAACTTTTAAAGTTTCTTCAAGTGCAGTTGCATAAACCATCAAGCGCTATGATGAAACTGGCTCTCATGGGGACCGCCACAGAAATGGAAGACCCAGAGTTACCTCTGCTGCAGAGGATAAGTTCGCCACAAATGAACTGCACTTCCGATTTCAGCCCAAATAAATCCTTCAGAGTTCAAGTAACAGACACATCTCAACATCAACTGCTCAGAGGTGACTGCGTGAATCAGGCCTTCATGGTCGAATTGCTACAAAGAAACCACTACTAAAAGGACTCCAATAAGAAGAAGAGACTTGCTTGGGACAAAAAACATGAGCAATGGACATTAGACCAGTGGAAATCTGTCCTTTAGTCTGATGAGTCCAAATTTGACATTTTTAGTTCCAACCGCCGTGTCTTTGTAAGACGTTGAGTAGGTGAACGGATGATCTCTGCATTGTTTAATACTTGTTTGGTTACTTCATGATTACATTTGTATTATTTTGTGGTTTTGATGTGTTCACTATTATTCCTCAATGTAGAAAAAAAATTAAATAAAGACAAACCCTGAAATGAGTAGGTGTGTCCAAACTTTTGACTGGTACTGTATATATCTATACCGTTATATATAATTGTAATTGCAGTCCATTATCCCTCTGAAGAGTATGAATTAGGCTGTTTGAGAAGGTTTGAATCCAAAGCAACCAGCCACCAAAGTTTGAATTACAATACCAACATAGCTACTGTAGTAGGGCAAAGCTGTGTGCTGGAAAACCTTGGTAGAGCATGGGTGGAATAAGCATTATGGTACTCGTGAATTTCTTCTTTTTCGGCTTCAGACCAATGCCTATTCTCACTTAAAACATAGTTTTTGTTTTTAATTTCCATGGGTGGAATAAGCATTATGGTACTTGTGAATTTCCTTTCTTTTTCAGCTTCAGACCAATGCCTATTCTGACTTAAAATGTAGTTGTTTTTAATTTCCATGGTTTCACACCAGAAGATGATTACGCAACATTATAATACAGCTTAACACATGCTATCCTTGTGAACCCTCACAATGTTTTGCGTTTGACTTATTGATAAGATCCCAGCTCATAATCCTACTGATCATTGCTCAAAGCAAATTGGTGAGAGCAAAGACTGAAGCAAATATTTACAATGGGATTACACAATGTATCTGGCTAGATGACGACAGGAGCGTGAAATATGGATGAGCTGTTCTCAAAGGAAAAGTTCTGAAATATCCTCTCACCAAGGCGCAACCGTGAATGTATCATAGTCATCCACCTCGGAAACGACTTGGGACACACAAAGGTGCGTCAGATGTGAGCTGATTTGGAGGCTGCCATTCAAACTGTTCCCCGGAACAACGGTGATCTACTCTGACATCACACAGTAAAGGAGTTGGAAGTTCCAGTGGGAGGAGGACAGCAACAAGCACAAAGAGATGGCCCGGTGCTCTGTCAACCAGCTGGTGTTTGCATTTCTCTGTGACAGGCGCATGCCCACAATACACCATTCTGCCATAAAGCACTGTGTCCCTGGGCAGTACCTTGGGGATTACGTGCATCTCACCGATGAGGGGAAACCACCTCTTCCTTGAGAATATGACAGCTGGGCCCGTATCCACAAAGCATCTCAGGGTAGACAATTGGTCATAAGTGCTGAGCATAGAGACATTTTACTCCTACTCTTATGGGTAAAAATAGAACCTATGCAAGAAGCCTCTTTAGTCGTAAGAGGCACACCTAGTCGACAGATATTTAGGACACCTCGTGAGCTGTCCTAACCATTTAAGAGTTACCAGCAGGTGTCTTGATATAGAAAAAGGCAGTGAGTCAGTGGTTCCGGCATCATAGACAGGCAACTGCTTTGGAGTTGAAAGAATGTTTTGATATTTCTATATGATCAACCCATAAATAATCTAGACCTACATGCAGCAGTACCTGTTGCGCTTTTGACAATGATTTCACATAAGGCCTAATTCACATGATATAATGCCTACCATTAGGCTAATAATCAAATCACATTTTTCTTTTGATTATTTCATTAACCTACATGTTATTTCAAGCAGAATATGACATTGTTAATAAAGACACATAAATTGGTCATGCTTGGATATAATGGTAATATTATACAAAACAGTTAAAACATACTGTTTGAATCAGTGCAAAACGACCATCACATTATTGAAAATATGGGAATTGTTAATAAAAAAAGTTATGCATGCCAACATATTAGGCAAGAATTAAGAGTGATCGTGTCAGGTGAAAACTGTATCAAACGTTTTACCATTTCTAAAATTTACTGTAGTCACATTCACCATGGTTGTCTGAAGTGTGCGATAAATTTCACAGGCTGCAATGCCTGCATCGCCATTGGTTATTCCCATAGCCGCAGGAAGTAGGGGTGCTGCCACCCCCTGAAATATCAGAATCAATTAAATGATCATAATTGTTTATTATTAAGACATTGAATTCTTTCTTACAGAAGAAATATGAAACGCATAACAAATTGAAAAGGAACAGTTTGGAGACGGGAAAACAGTTTGGAGACGGGAAAACAGTTTGGAGACGGGAAAACAGTTTGGAGACGGGAAAATGATCAGACCAAAAGGCGAGAACACAACAGCACGTGACAAGACTGAAAACAAAACAGTACACTTTTATGTGCGTTTGACATTTACTAGATAACACGATCTGAAAATACTCTGGATACATTCAGTGACATAAGACTATCCCAGGAAAATGTGGGATCGGTGCAACATAAAACAACAGGGTTTGAGTGAGAGCACTAACTGGTGTCCCCAAGTGACCACACACACCTCTCCAAAGTGTGCACAGTTCCTAAGTGATTTGAACACTCTTGTATGACTCAAAGATGAGTCTTCAACTATAAGGGGCTTTTTTGAGTTCTCCTTGCTGTGCTGTTGAGGAACTAGAGGAAGCACACTTGTAGTTGATTTGTTTGGAACACAAGCCCTGCCACCATACAATTACTGTTATTATTTACGTAATCCAAAACATTATAAATCTCAATCTAGGTCCAGGTGGGCATGATTTGAAAGGTTGTTCTATTGCCAACAAGACTAGCTAAATGATAAAATATGGCATTAGTGTCAGGCTTTCACAATGCAATTCAGGGAAACAGTGTAATTTTAGTGCACATGGAAAAGGAGTCATGAGTACATTCAGGTGTGTGTGTGTGTGTGTGTGTGTGTGTGTGTGTGTGTGTGTGTGTGTGTGTGTGCAGCGCCAAATCTTCTTCACAGTAGACATACATAGGCTCATTCTGTTCAGGGTATGATGCCATGTCATCTTGTAACTGTACATCAAACATAGTGATCATAAACGTTGAAACAGTATATGAGTTTTATGATGTGGAAATGTGAAGTGCACATTTGGACTCACAGGTGTTTGGCTTGCTTATATGACATCAAAGCAGTATTTATTATAATCCTCAACATCTCACATTTCAATATACTGTACATTGAGACCTCTTAATTTACAGCATTTCCCTCACTCAGTCAACAAAACATTTACAAAATTTGCCCACTTAGTGGGAGGGATGGGGGCAACTTCTTGTCATGCGAGGTGCTCAAGTTCAGAATGTCTGTCAGTCAAAACCCATATGCAGCACTGTGGAGCACAAGGGGTCTGACAACATGAGGTCTGACAACATGTATAGCATCTTACTGTACTGCCACTGAGTGACCAAATCTGCCATTTTCAACCTGTACGGGTTAATATTTTTTTTACAATTATCAAATAAAACAAACTCAACAAAAAAAAATCAAAACAATGTTGTAGCTTAGACCCTATTATGTTGTGTCCGCCATCAGTTGAAACACAACATGCTCTAGAATACACAGTGGGTATCATGTTTTGGCTGATAAATGTACTAAAATGGGAATATAATTGCAATGTCTACTTTCAAAATGGTTCCAGAAAGACTGTTGAAGGTGCACATATCAGAGAATGTTGACTTGAATGGGAATATGTGTTGTTTTAAATTATACTGTCGATCGTCCATAGGAAACCTATTGAACTTGAACCTGATCGAACATCTCTGCTGAGACCTGAAAATAGCTGTGCAGCGATGCTCCCCATCCAACCTGACAGAGCTTGAGAGGATCTGCAGAGAAGAATGGGAGAAACACCCCAAATACAGGTGTGCCAAGCTTGTAGAGTCATACCCAAGACGACTCAAGGCTGTCATCGCTGCCAAAAGTGCTTCAGCAAAGTACTGAGGGTCTGAACAATTATGTAAATGTGATATTTCATTTCATTTCATATATATATATATATATATATATCACACACACTTGCAAAATGTTCTAAAACCTGTTTTTGCTTTGTCATTATGGGGTATTGTGTGCAGATTTGAGATTTTTTAAATCAATTTTGTTGAATTTGTATCCAGCTGTAACGTAGCAACGTGGAAAAAGTCAAAGGGTCTGAATACTTTCGGAATGCACTGTAGGGTGTAAAAATGTTTTGATTCAAATCATAGGCCTATTATATTGAATGTAGGCTACCTGTTGTGCGTATGTTCATGTGTGTAAAATTGCCTCGGCTGACAGGGTAGGCTACCGGCAGGGGAGTAGGCCTAGTGGAGGGGAAACGCAAGTAAACGCCATTTACCCACCCTTTTCAGAAAAATGCAGTATAGGGAGCGATACTTTTTTCCCTGTGACCGGCAATCAGAGTTTACTCACCTATTTTTTTACCACTACATCACTGGCTACCGGTAGGCCTATTAAAAGTTCATGGTAATTCACATTGTAGCCTAGTCTAGTAAAGCTGACCGTGTGTGTTAGGATGACCATCCCATTTTTCCCAGGACAGGTTCAGCCCCGTTTCAGTTGTCATGACTTTTCAGGCTACAAAAAAAAAAGGTATTTGCCAGAAAGACACATCAGTTAATGTAGACTAATAAATGGTAATCCCTGAATATCTTTAGGTACACGTTTTGGTGTTTTGTGACAGATGTCTATTTCCATTCATCAAATGATGTGGGAGAAAAAAAATAAATTGACTAAAGATAAAAATTGTCACCAAGTGCAGCGGAAAGCTCAGGTTAAAGATCCCATTAGCCAATGTACAGTGGGGAGAACAAGTATTTGATACACTGCCAATTTGTTTGTTTAATCATAATACTGAATGTAATGTGTGTAGTTTTCGTCAAGAATTAGAACAAGGACTTTCTGTTCCTTGTTAGAAACTAATGGAGCTATCGTCAGACCGGCTGGAATGCTGTCTTCCTTACAGGACATTCTGTCTCTACCCAGGGAGGGGAGAGACCTTGGGCTTGTAGTAGATTGTTTAACAGGTGGCAAACAATGTGGGAAGGCTTGTGAACTATATTGCCATTGTATCGGAGAAGGAGGAGCAGCATTCAAAACGCTATGACGAAATGTGATGTATATAAACCAATGTACATTGTATTATGATCAGTACTTCCGAGAATAAATGCTACTGATTGATTTTGAGACTGGTCTCTGTCCATTTTATGCAAATAAGTATCTTACAAATTCTTAGAAATGGGCAGAGTGTTTTAATTGAATTGGTTGATGAACATATAGGAATAAAATTCCTTTGACAATATACAAAATGTTTTATTATTTTTTGTATTACATAAGGGGTCCTACCACCATTATAGTCTAAACCCGAAGCAGATGTGGGCGTTACTGAGCGTGAACAAGCAAGAACTCAGATGAAAGATAATGGTGGCGAAAGGACAAGGGGAGTTATTTAATTTACTTATGGGGTGTATCCATATGCTGTGTGTGAGGCTGCAAAGCTATAAAGGCAGAGCTCCGTGCTTAGAAAGTTGGTTGTTCCATGGATCAGCACGGCTTTGCTACTTTGTATTAAAGTCTCATTTGAATTCACAAGTTCCAGTAAGAGTGTTTTATTTCTGAGTCAATATTCCACTACAGTGTGTCATGACGTTGGCCTCTTTGGGTATAGCAAGCCCATCCCCCTCTCCCCCTTGCCTCCTTCAACTAGGCTGCTGTGGTCAGCGGTCATCAATTCCTGTGAAGACCTCATGGACACACAGTTATAGAGAGTAGTTTTTCATGGAGACAAAGGAAATCCTTCCACCTCACAGAACTTGAGGTATGAACAAATGTCATGTTCTGGAAAAAGTGTAAAAGATCGGTGAAGAATCCAGCTACGAACTGGTCCGTTTGTCACAACTTGGGAAGCTCATGAGAGATGGTGTGGCCACATTACCATAACGCTGTTTATATAATAGCCCCAGATATAAGGTTTACATCTAATTGTTGTATAAGATGAATGAGTGAGTATGATACTGTTTACACAATTTTACAATGTGATTTTGGACTGTTTAATGAAGGAAAACTGAAAAAGGGGATTGGAGTTAACTACATCAGAGGACCGCCCCTGAGCCCAGTGAGGGTCAGACATCCTGGGACAGCCCTTTTCTGCCATTCCGAATAAAACCAAACTTTGAGAAATTATCACCCGACCATGTTTCTCTCAATCACGGGAGTACAAAGGTTGTAGACCGAGCTTACCTCAATTACGAGATGGCTAAAGGTTGCAGACCATTGCTGAATCTTTTAACCATACCACGTGGTTAAACTCTTAGACTATCGATACCGACAGAATGAGAACAAGTCTTTGATATGAATTACTAGTCTGCAGCTAGGAATTCGGTATCATTGAACGTGAAGAACGACAACCGCCGAAACATCTATTCTACAACGAATGTCACTTTGAACTATCCCCTCTAACCAAGACAGAGAGAGAGGGGGAGAGAGACGGACAATTCTACAAAAGACTGTTCACCAGCGATCAAGATGACACACTGAGCGTAAATATATATATTGATTGAAATTGTTCCCGAATGAGTGAGCGTTCATGTGTAAAGGATTAACATGTCAATTGTTATAATTATTAACTCTGTAGTGACTTCTTAGTCGACCCCCACTTCTCCTCTGTCTAACAAGCCGCCATGCCGGTTCAGCCCACTAGGGCACATTTTCCTATCATTTAATGTAACCACATTTACCATGTTTGTTTGTTTGTTTATGCATTTCTGTGAATTACTTAGTTGGGAATAAATAAATGATTTAAGACAATAATGTATGGATGACTCATAGTGAAGACTGGGTTCGTGCAGATAACCAACAATTTACGACGTTTGGAATGAGACTAACGTGAGGTAAAATAAATTAATCATTAATCAGAATATTGATCAGATATGAAAATATCTGAAAGGTTATATTGGGATTCTAACTTTGTAATCTGAATACTTTCCTTCATGCCCCGACTTCCTAGTTAATTAGTTACATGATTATTCAGTTTAATCGCGTAATACTAATTACAGGAATCTTTGATAAAAACTAAGTCTTCAATTGAATGATAGTAAAGACACAACAAATGGCACGGGTATACATGCAGTGTTAACGCTGGAATCATATTGGAGTGGACAAACATACACAGGTAGCCTACTTTTCAAGTCCAAAAGATCACTTTCTGACCAATTCTTCCATGGGCAAACATGTGGAAAGTTTTATTTACATAAAAAGGGATGCTGTCAAAAAGTGATTGAATTCAAATGGCTTTTAATATGTGCAGATAGCACCTCTTCATCAGTCACAGACACACACACACACATTGCCATGTTAATGATATCTGAGTGAGAGTGACAAACAAAATCAACAGGGGCCCTCTGGAGGTCAGCGGCCCTGGGCATGTGCCCTGCATGCCTGGTCGTTATTTGGCCATGATTACTATAAGTTTAGATAGCTGGATAGACTAATTGACCAATCTAAAAATGGTTAACATGACTAATTGAGTGACTGTCAGTGAATTACCTAATAAGAGAAAAATTGCTGACACACAAACACATTTCGAACTTGCACCTTTGTGTATTACACTATTCTAACGCTCAACAACAATTTGAGACACGACTCCTCCACCCCCTTGCTTATGTCGCTTATGTCTGGAGCTGGCCCTGCGCACACACACACAGACACACACATTCCACTGATCCACATCAGCAACTAGAGGTAAACGGTTGGCTCTTACCGGTGGAAGGAGAGAGTTGTCATTCTGTAATAATAGCTGCCGGAGTTCCTGTCTACTCAGCGTCTCAAGTTTATGCTCTCTCAAAACTATGGAGTTGTGTTCGGAGTGAAGATCATGGCCAAAGCGGCAGGTCCGTCTGGGAGTAAAAGTATCAAGAAACATACAAAGCACAATTCAGTTTGCTGAATTAATTCAACTTCTAAACCCCATAGAATTGTTCAACAATGTTGTAGTTTCATGTTTTGGGCTGAAATACCTCAAATGTAAAAATAGTAATAATAATAACCCGTTGCAATGATACATATACACAGTCAAAAAATGGGCGAGTTCGTTTTGTATGGCCTGGTGCCCCGGAAGAGCAGAGTTTTAACCGGGCCACGCAAAACAATCTGTCTTACTTTACTTCTCTGGGCCTATCGCTGCGTTTAGACAAGGCAGTCCAATTCTGATATAAAAATTTTAAAAATTGGTCCACTGAAAAAAATCACATAAACTCTAAAAAAGATCAGATTATCGGAAATAAGTTTCGAATTGGAATGCCTGTCTAAAACGCATCCTATTTAGCGCACGTCATATAAAACATATTTTATGCTTACCGTCCCCTACTATTCTTGCAGTCCCCAAATAGATAAAATTTACATAAGTGTAAATCATTGCAGCCATCACATTGCTGCGCTTTGCAGCGTCTAACTTTCGTTTTCGCAATAATGCGTTTGTTTCCATTGCACAGCGCTATAGAAAATAAATCATTTTCAACAAGTTTATCAAGAGCGCAGATAATATCTGCCCCAAATCCAACATCTGCCAGATGTGCATAGTCCAATGTTCCCTGATGATCGCAAATGAATTTTAATAACAATTGCTGAGCCATCTCGCAATGACTTGCGCGACTGTTGTTCCTGGTTTAGGACAGTGGACCACAGGCTACCGCTACAACAAAGACAGTACAGTATGAAGATAGGCTAAAACTGCTTCTCCAATAGAACTCCCTGATCGCACTGGGCGATGTCATGACTTCGTTGGCTAGCAAAGCGCATGCGAGAAAGACGTCACGGTCACTCGTGCCAAACTGCGCAGGTGCGGGCAGTCAAATCAAAGGCATTCCTTCAATATAAAGTCGTTTTTGACGAAAATGAAAACGTGTCAGTTTGTCCATTTCACGAGGTTAGATTAATAACATGTTCAACTACTTAAGACATTGGTTCGGATCTAGGTTGTGTCTTTAGATTTCGAGAAAATGAACAACTCAGGAATCATTTTTCACTTCTCTCATTGACTTCTTAAATCCCTAACCTCGGCGTGGTCTGTTTGGTCTGTTTCGCAAGCGTTCCCTGAAGTCTGGCAATGTTGCTGTGGCTACACCCTTCCTCCTCAGTTGTGATGAAAGAAAAACGACATTTATGGAAAAGGCCAAAGCAAAGACAGTAAATACAGTACCACAGAGTTTGTAAATGAAGACCCCCCGTCTCATGGGTGTAATTCACACACACAACTGATTGTTTAAAGGGGATTAGTCATATATGGATGATTATATGGATACATGATATATGGATAATTATATGGCTGTTTTGGCCTATATCTCCATAGGCCTTAAAATCAACCCGGAAGTGGCGGTGACTCCGCCTAGTGGACTTCATTAGCAAAATCGGGCTATTGTGGTTCTCCACAACCAATGGGGGAATCAGGCTTCATGTGATCCGGACCAAAGCGGATTAGACCAGAATCTTGGTTTTCGGTCATCCAAGTTCAAACTGAGAGAAGCAGTTTCTCCTAATATTTCTGAATGATTTATGCGAGCAAAGATATCTACTTCGACCTGCAGAATGATTATGATAATTCTGCACGTTTTTTATTAGAAATACATCCACATTTGACCAAGATAGCGTCAGAGCATTTTGGTTTGCGTTGACACTACTACCACAAGCTAAATAACATTGTTATTTAGATATATTTGCGACACTGTCGGATATTTTTTGAAAATTGGAAACAAGCAATGGAAAGAAGCCGTACGGAAAATTACAAAGGTGCGTGACTATTGAAATAATGATTTTCTTTCACCACCTGGGCAGTGTTTGGCCTACGTTTCTTATACAAACCTGTTTGCGATCATTGCTTTACATACAACGTGTATATAGTGGAACTTTCCGAGTTTCCTCGTGCCGACCTGAATGCAGCATTATATAGTTGAGTCTGTAATGAATCTGCATGCTGGTGCCATCCTCGTGAACGTTTATCCTGCTGCTCATATTTAGTTTAGGCTATGTGCATTTTTAAAGTCAAAAATTAAGATTACGTGTCTCATATGTTCACTAAACACAGAGGCTCACTGCTAATGAATATTCTCAAATTACAGTATAAGCATGGGGTGGCTAAATAAATAATGTGGCATTGCTTTTGTCTTGAAGGGCCAGTAGAGGGCTCCCTTGCACTAATGTTGGCCAGTCAGTCCTATGACGTAATGTCTTTGAAACAGCAAATACCCAATGAGCTGGTAGATCTCAGTAGTGTTTTTAATGTGCAAGTATAATTATTTCTCTCTCTCACAGATCCCCTTCTATCAATTTCTTATTTACGGCTCTTGGCCCCACCCCTGCAACTTCTGTCAGCTGCTATGTGGCAAGTTGTGCAGAAAGGACTTGTCATGCATTATGGGATGCTGGAGGAGTTTGTCACCTCGGTGACAGAGATGGTTCCAGAGCTGCTGAGTTTCCGGCAGAGGGCCCAACTCATCCTGGGACTGAGAGCCAGGGTTAGCATGTGTGTGCATGTGTGTCAGCAGATGGATTTGTTTAATGGCTGAAATGTATTTTATTTTTGTACATTTAGCTATTGCTAACAACCGTATTAGTTCCCTCCAATCTGTCGTACAGTGGTTGGTAGTTGAACCAGTAGCGCACTGGTGAAAGCGTATCAAGAGCGCAGATGATAGAGTTTAAATACTTTTTTTTGTGACCATAGCTGGTTCTGGAGTTGTGTCGTGGTGATCACCAAGTCGACCCTGAGACCATCCAGCCCCACCTGGACAGAATCAAAGCTTCCATTACTACACCCAGGGACCACTGTGTGGGTGATTTACTATGCACATTAACCCACAGGCGGCTGGTGGCACCTTCATTTCGGGAGAACGGGCTCATAGTAATGTCTGCAATGGCATAAATTGAATGTTATACATGGTTTCCATGTGTTATATCATTCCATTCACTCTATTCCAGCAATTATTATGATCCGTTTTCCCCTCAGCAGCCTCCTGTGCATAAAATACATTTAATCAATAGGAAGAAATACACACATAGTTTGGGTAATTCATCTCCCGCGGTGTGTGTGCATGTTAAAGGTGACTGATGCACAAGTAGAAGATTCCGGGGCCAATTTCTTGGAGCTGGTCCAAACCCTTCTTCAAGACCCAGGTGTGAAAGAGCACTTCTTCCTGGTGAGATGATGACACTCTCCCTAATTTTCTCTCCCCCCCTCTCTCTCTCCATCCCCCCTCTCACTCACAGTTGCATTTTTTTATGTCTTCTAACTCCCCCAGGAGGTGTTCCCAGTACAGTACGGCCAGAAGTATGACACAGCACTGGAGATTCTCCTTTGGGAGTTCCTCTCCAGACTGGAGGAGCTGCTGCCTGTACCAGACTTTGCACAGGTGCTACCGTTGAACTCAACATTATATTTCACATACGCACCTTGACTATTGCCTTCAAAATACAGCATGTATTGTATTCAACTTTAACCTACCACTGCTAATGACTAAGGGCTCTTTCTCAGATGGTGTCATGGCTTGATGGAGCCCCCTCAGTTCTGGATGAGTGTTTGCAATCAGCGACTCCGCCAGAGGAGATGAAGGCTTTAATTGAACATCACAGAAATCTTGGCCATGTTGACGTAAAAGGTAAGGCTGGCTTAGTAGATAATTATGACTGATGAGTCATGATCTTTGCTACTGTATTACTTTGCTTTGATTGTTAGAATTATACATTTATTATTTGACTGAAGCTAAACGGGTGAGAAGTCGCAGTGATTTACTGAGCCTCTCATTCTCTATTTCTCTCAGACACTTGCTCTTTACCTATGGACGACTGCATCCTCTCCTCTCTGTCTCTCCCTCCAGTCACAAAACTGGGGACTACTGTTGACAAACAAACTCAAAAAAACCTGCAAGATGGCACACCAAATTCAAACCATCCAAATAAAGAAGAGATTATTGAGATTCCCATTGACCAATCAAATCTGGAGACTGGCAAGAGGAGGATATCTGAGAGAACAAGACAGAAGCGAAATGAACAGAGGGACAGAATTGAAACGGATGAAATTGTGGAGGAGGGAACATCATTTTCAGCAAATGAGAGTAGGCGAGGGCAGACTCTGCCCTCAAAGAGGAAAATGAGCGACAGTTCGGAGGTTCCCCGGAAACGCCAAGCAGATTCACCTCTGTTTCAGTAAGAACTGATATTGAAGTAGCTTATATTGGTGTGTCTCCCAGCATGCCTTTGATGTCATTCCATTTTTTTGGGGGGGGGATTTTAATTCTGCTTTATATACATTGCTGTCTTCCGCTTTTACAGGGATTCTCCAGTGAATATCGAATCTTTTAGTGAATCTCCTCTCATCTCGATATGGGGAGAATACACAGGTGTGGAATCTCTGTTCGTTCTGAATGAAATGTGAAATACAGTACATGGTAAAAGAAAATGCATGACAGTTTTACTTACCCTTTTGTGTCAAGAACCCCAAGATGCTGCCTATCCCATGACGACTGACATCAAAGTCCCTTGGTCGGATGATGAGACTCTAAACCTCATAGACATTTGGGGAAAAGACTCTGTGCAGCGAGTTCTGAAAGGCTGTGTCAAAAATCGCCACGTGTTCACTCTCATTTCCAAAAACATGTCTGAGAGAGGCTTCATGAGAACTGTAGAGCAGTGTCAGACCAGGATCAAACGATTGAAGAACAGCTTTCGTCAGTCTCTCCAGCAGAAGTGAGTACACTACTAAAGAACATTTGCAATGTATATATAATTTATTATTATAATATATTTTTGTTTCTTATGGACAATATGCCTGGAATGTGCTTGTCTATATTCTCATGCTGAAACCATTCCCTATATACAGAGTGGAGTGTAAATTTTATGACCAGCTAGAGCGAATACTTGGGAATGTGTCCCCCTTAACGGTTCCTGAGGTCACCTATGATGTTGAAGAGGTGACAGATGACCAGCTAGAAGACACTGATGATTGGGAGTTCCCTGGCCACTCTGGTCTAGAAGATATGGGTATGGTCCGATTGTGCCTTTCTTGGTAAATCACATAATATTGTCTCTTGGGAAAGGGGCTAATGTGTGTTTGCATGCAGCATGTTGCCCACCACCTTACAAAGAGGTCAAACTGCTTGAATGTTAATACAGCTGATTTTACATTTGGAATTTGCAATGTGATTCATCTAAATCAATCAAATGATTAATAATCAGTGATCACTGCTCTTGTGTTTGTCTCTATTTCCACTGAAGGAACAAGAAGTGTTCCCTGGACAGACTTGGAGACCCTCACCCTAATCAACATATGGGGAGATGACAAAATGCAGAGGGAATTGAGGGGTATGCATAGAAATGGGCACCTTTTTGCTGTGATATCCCAAAGGATGTCTGCCCAGGGCTTTATCCGGACTGCAGAGCAATGCCAGACAAGGGTTAAAAGACTGAAACGGAGTTTCCGACAGTGCTACGAGAACAAGTATGTCAGTTATAGTTTAACAATCATTTTCTTTGTGCATTGGGAGTCCCACAGGGATCTATGCTCGGGCCTTTACATTCTTGTTTGATATCCTGTGATGGCTTACATTTGGTCTATTTGAGCCAGAAAAATGATTTGTTTTGAAAATGTGCTTTGTTTTCTTTCCCCAAACACAGCATGAAAGGCAGAGAGCAAGTAGAATGCAAATTCTATGACCTACTGGAGAGAATACTGGGGAATGAGCTTCCCTCATACGTGGAGGTGTCAGAAAACTGTCTTGACATGGAGTCTAGAGAAGCATGGTCAGCAGACAACGAGTGCTCTGTTAACTCTTCCCAGGAGAGGGGTATGGTCACATTCTCTACTGGTTAACCAGTTCCTCTTTCACTAGTATACTATAATAAGATCAACTTGAAGGACTGGGACGAAACTCAACATAGCATATCTGACTCATTCTTTGATATCTGTGAGACGAAGTCAGCAAGGTTTTAGGGACAAGGGTGAGTGGATGGTTTGGGATTGGGCCAATCCTTCTCACACACTCTTTCCCTTTGACTCTGATACATCCAGAGGCTGTGGTGGGCGTGCCAGAGGACAGGAAGAAGATCCCCTGGGTGGACGGCGAGACAGTGATCCTTCTGGAGCTCTGGGGAGACGACACTGTGCAGCAGAACCTGAAGCGCTGCCCGCACAACGGTCACATATACTCAGAGATTTCGGAAAAGCTCAACATCCGTGGTTATCACAGAACTGCAGAGCAGTGCCACACCAGGATAAAGCGTTTGAAAGCCAGCTATCGGCAGTGCCAGGAAACCATCAGGTGGCCATTGCATTTCAGCTTCTATTGTTGATACATTTGTCATGTTGCTAATGTGAATTGGATTACATATTTGATTCTAATTTTGCAATCTCTCTCTACCTGTGCTCTTCCTAGTTCATCTGGATCTGAGCAGGTTGATTTTAAGTTCTACAATATTTTAGATCAAATACTTGAGAGGCAGCCTCCCTCTACCAGCACAGTGGTGACAGACTTGACCAATGACATATCTGAGGAGTCAAACAGTGACTCACTTCAAGGTAAAAAGTTCAGCTCATTTCAAATTATGCAAACGTTCTATTGACACCCAGCATGGCTATGTCAGATTGAACCCTGTTTGTTATATACACTGCTCAAAAAAATAAAGGGAACACTTAAACAACACAATGTAACTCCAAGTCAATCACACTTCTGTGAAATCAAACTGTCCACTTAGGAAGCAACACCGATTGACAATAAATTTCACATGCTGTTGTGCAAATGGAATAGACAACAGGTGGAAATTATAGGCAATTAGCAAGACACCCCCAATAAAGGAGTGGTTCTGCAGGTGGTGACCACAGACCACTTCTCAGTTCCTATGCTTCCTGGCTGATGTTTTGGTCACTTTTGAATGCTGGAGGTGCTTTCACTCTAGTGGTAGCATGAGACAGAGTCTACAACCCACACAAGTGGCTCAGGTAGTGCAGCTCATCCAGGATGGCACATCAATGCGAGCTGTGACAAGAAGGTTTGCTGTGTCTGTCAGTGTAGTGTCCAGAGCTTGTAGGTGCTACCAGGAGACAGGCCAGTACATCAGGAGACGTGGAGGAGGCCGTAGGAGGGCAACAACCCAGCAGCAGGACCGCTACCTCCGCCTTTGTGCAAGGAGGAGCAGGAGGAGCACTGCCAGAGCCCTGCAAAATGATCTCCAGCAGGCCACAAATGCGCATGTGTCTGCTCAAACGGTCAGAAACAGACTCCATGAGGGTGGTATGAGGGCCCGACGTCCACAGGTGGGAGTTGTGCTTACAGCCCAACACCGTGCAGGACGTTTGGCATTTGCCAGAGAACACCAAAATTGGCAAATTTGCCACTGGCGCCCTGTGCTCTTCACAGATTAAAGCAGGTTCACACTGAGCACATGTGACAGAGTCTGGAGACGCGGTGGAGAACGTTCTGCTGCCTGCAACATCCTCCAGCATGACCGGTTTGGCAGTGGGTCAGTCATGGTGTGGGGTGGCATTTCTTTGGGGGGCCGCACAGCCCTCCATGTGCTCGCCAGAGGTAGCCTGACTGCCATTAGGTACCGAGATGAGATCCTCAGACCCCTTGTGAGACCATATGCTGGTGCGGTTGGCCCTGGGTTCCTCCCAATGCAAGACAATGCTAGACCTCATGTGGCTGGAGTGTGTCAGCAGTTCCTGCCAGAGGAAGGCATTGATGCTATGGACTGGCCCGCCCGTTCCCCAGACCTGAATCCAATTGAACACATCTGGGACATCATGTCTCGCTCCATCCACCAACGCCACGTTGCACCACAGACTGTCCAGGAGTTGGCGGATGCTTTAGTCCAGGTCTGGGAGGAGATCCCTCAGGAGACCATCCGCCACCTCATCAGGAGCATGCCCAGGCGTTGTAGGGAGGTCATACAGGCACGTGGAGGCCACACACACTACTGATCCTCATTTTGACTTGTTTTAAGAACATTACATCAAAGTTGGATCAGCCTGTAGTGTGGTTTTCCCACTTTAATTTTGAGTGTGACTCCAAATCCAGACCTCCATGGGTTGATAAATTTGATTTCCATTGATAATTTTTGTGTGATTTCGTTGTCAGCACATTCAACTATGTAAAGAAAACAGTATTTAATAAGAATATTTCATTCATTCAGATCTAGGATGTGTTATTTTAGTGTTCCCTTTATTTTTTTGAGCAGTGTATTTAACTACTGGTTCTACTGTAGGTGCCGTCCCCTCAATACAAGTTCCTTTGCCAAGTCTAAACAGAGACACTTTCATGTTATTGGGCTGTTTTGTATTTAGAGTGTACAGAAGTGGACAACTACACCACTTCTGAGAGGATCACACCAGGCTCATGGTTGGATCCTGAGACCCTGGCCCTCATTGACATCTGGGGGGAGGACGAGGTTCAGAGGGTGCTGAGAGACTTTGTCTATAACGGCCCTGTCTACATGGACATATCAGAAAAGATGCATGACCAAGGGTACTCCAAGACCCCAGAGCAGTGTCGTTGGAAAGTCAAGTCCATGAGGAACAACTTCCGTCAGTGCTACGACAGGAAAAAGTATGTGTACAAAACAAGTTTAAATTGGACCCTTTTATGTTGATTTTCATTTGCAGAAGCATACAAATAAGTGTACTCTAATCTAACCCGTAGCCACAATTCTGCATCTCATTTTTTTAAATGGCTTCCTTTTCTGTCTGCTGTTCTCAGATGTGGAAGAAAGGGAGTGGAATACAAGTTCTACAATCAGTTGGAGCGAATACTTGGGCATGAAGCGGCGTCCATTGATGAGTATGATGAAAGAGACGATCCAACAGTAGACCAGGACACAGGTACTGTGGTAATACAGACAGTTATCTGTTTACACTGAAGACACTGGATGTTTCCAATGTATATATCTCCCGGAGCAGGTGCTGATGGGATGAGATGCATCCCGTGGTCAGAGCCAGAGACGCTGGCCCTCATTGAGCTGTGGGGGAACGAGGATGTCCAGGCGAGTCTACGAGGTTGCGTCCGCAACGGGCACATTTTCGCCGACATAGCGGAGAAGCTGGCCACCATTGGGCACTTCAAAACAGCTGAGCAGTGCCACTCGAGGGTTAAGCGGCTGAGGAAAACCTACCGACGGTGTCTCCACAGCAGGGCGTAAGTGCAAAGCACAGATTATTTGTGAGTAAGGTGAGTCATGGTGCCTAAATTGGTACCTGTTACAAATTAACCCTCCACTTCCCTCTACCTCTGGTCGTACCTACAGAAACGGAGGGGAGCCCTTACTCTTCAGATACTACAGGTTCCTGGAGCCAGTGCTCGGCAACGACACGCTCTCCCTCGATGCAGAGATTGTTGATTTGTGTGATGACTTCAATCCAGATCCCACTGAGGAACCAGATCAGGAAACGGGTATGGTGCCTCCTCATTATCCTTACCCTCAAAGTCTAATGTAATTAGGGCCCTGTGTTTTTCCTGTGTCAGTGCCAACAGTTGTTTGTCTTGGTCAGGTCAAATCAGGACCTTAGTTATAATCAATCTTCAAAAATGTACTTAGTAGCCACCTAAAGACTCCCAAAAACATATTTTTTTGAAGGCCAGGGCTCAGTCAGTTACGCTGTGGCGGAGTCCAGCAGAAAGATGCCCTGGTCCGATCGGGAGACCCAGGCTCTGCTGGAGGTCTGGGGTGAGGACCATGTGCAGCTCTCCCTCCGCGGCTGCTTGAAGAACAGACATGTGTTTGAATACATCTCACGGAGGATGACGGCCCAGGGGTTCATCAGGACAGCTGAGCAGTGCCACACCCGCATCAAACGACTCAAGGCCAGCTTCCACCATGACAAGTGAATGCAAAAGATTTATAACTACCATTTCATGTCTAGTTATTTACTTTAAAAATCACACCACATCATCGGATATAAATTGACGCAATATCTTTAAGTCAACAAATCAATGCTTTACTTATTTTCATCACATTAGTAAACAATGTAATTGCAGTCTTGTTTTTATCACTGTTATTGTTACGTAGTACATGTGGTCAGAGGATATGATGATTCAACTGAAATTAAATAGTCGAATCTTCCCTTTCCTCAGAATGGAATGTAAGTTCTACGACCAGATGGAGGAGATTTTCTCAAGGGAGCTCAACGTTGACAATTTGGCCGAAGATTCGTTAGACAATGAGGAAGCTGCTGTCTGGGAGCCTACACTAGAGGTTGACCAAAGGAAAGGTAAAGCAAAGCCATACCATACCTTTTAAATGTTCTATGAGTTGTCTTATTTCAACTAACCCCCTTCCCATTGTAAACAATGTGTTCATTGGGTGTCTTTGTCTTCAGCTAGCCGTCCTTTAACTGACGGCTCCAAGTTCTCCTGGAGCGACAGTGAGACCCAGGTCCTCCTCAGTATCTGGGGGAGTGACGAGGTCCAGGAGGATCTGAAGGGCTGCACCAAAAACAGACACATTTTCACTGAGATCTCTCAGGCCATGGCCAACGAGGGCTACCTGAGGACAGCCGAACAGTGCCAGTCTAGAGTGAAGCGGCTAAAGGCCAACTTCCGCCAGTTCTGCGAGAGCAAACAGTAAGCCATGGGGGAAAAGATATGCATATGAAATTGATAACCACTATTTATAATTGTGAATTGATTATGAAGACTCCATATAGTTGTGTATTCATGGTCAGAGGTTTGCCATGCTCATGTTAGATAAGCAAAGCTCATTAACCAACCAGATATGAGGAATAAGTATTGCGTCAACAACAAATGTTATGTTCTATTTTCCCAGGATTGGAGAGGAAAAAGTGGAGTGCAAATTCTACGATCAGTTTGTGCAAATATTCGGGAACAAGTATCTACCCTGTGACTCTCTGGCTGAGGAATCAAATGGTGCCACAGACATGGGAGAGGTCCCAGGTGGCCAAGTCCAAGGAACTGGTAAGGGAAACAATCTCCTAATCTCTGTACAGTAAATGCTGTTTTACGTTATACTATCGACGTTGGGCCTTCGTTTACGTTTTTTTTTTCAGCCTCTCCAGAATCAGGCAGCTGTCCATCACCATGGGAACTAGATCTCCCCTGGAGCATTGAGGAGACTGAAGCCCTCCTTGACATATGGGGCAGTGTCAGAATCCAAGAGGACCTGAGGGGAAACACTGAAATGGAACACATTTATACAGAGATTGCTCAAATGATGGCTGACCAGGGCTTCATGAAAACAGCAGAGCAGTGCCAGACGAGAGCGACGCAACTGAACCTGAGTATTATTCCAATCTGACGACGAGGAAGCTTATCTGAAGACAGTTTTGTAGCGTCCCAGGAAAGATGCAATGACTTAACAATGACTTCTGGAAAAGAGGTGTATAAACAATTACAATGACCTGCGTCTCCTGTCTCCTGCGTTGTTTTCGGAGAGGTACTGTATTCTATCAGAGGCAGTGTTGCCATGTTGAATATTGCTGAAGAGACTCAACATCCATCTCACTTTTCTTTGTCGGAAAACAGACACGTATTTAACCTTTGTATCAGTGCTTAAATCTAAGTGTAAAGGACTATCAATGTTTATTGTCATGTATTTCACTGTAAGTGCACATGTGTTGTGACATAAGGACCTGAACTTAACGAAGCAACATATTTTAAAGGGATTGGATTGAGGGAATCCTCTAACGACAATTGGTCAATACCAAAAAAAAATCAAAATCAAATTTATTTATATAGCCCTTCGTACATCAGCTGACATCTCAAAGTGCTGTACAGAAACCCAGCCTAAAACCCCAAACAGCAAGCAATGCAGGTGTAGAAGCACGGTGGCTAGGAAAAACTCCCTAGAAAGGCCAAAACCTAGGAAGAAACCTAGAGAGGAACCAGGCTATGTGGGGTGGCCAGTCCTCTTCTGGCTGTGCCGGGTGGAGATTATAACAGAACATGGCCAAGATGTTCAAATGTTCATAAATGACCAGCATGGTCGTATAATAATAAGGCAGAACAGTTGAAACTGGAGCAGCAGTACGGTCAGGTGGACTGGGGACAGCAAGGAGTCATCATGTCAGGTAGTCCTGGGGCATGGTCCTAGGGCTCAGGTCCTCCGAGAGAGAGAGAATTAGAGAACGCACACTTAGATTCACACAGGACACCGAATAGGACAGGAGAGGTACTCCAGATATAACAAATATATAACAAACAGACACCTTAGCCAAACTACTGCAGCATAAATACTGGAGGCTGAGACAGGAGGGGTCAGGAGACACTGTGGCCCCATCCGAGGACACCCCCGGACAGGGCCAAACAGGAAGGATATAACCCCACCCACTCTGCCAAAGCACAGCCCCCACACCACTAGAGGGATATCTGCAACCACCAACTTACCATCCTGAGACAAGGCCGAGTATAGCCCACAAAGATCTCCGCCATGGCACGACCCAAGGGGGGGCGCCAACCCAGACAGGATGACCACAACAGTGAATCAACCCACTCAGGTGACGCACCCCTTCCAGGGACGGCATGAGAGAGCCCCAGTAAGCCAGTGACAGCCCCTGTAATAGGGTTAGAGGCAGAGAATCCCAGTGGAAAGGGGAACCGGCCAGGCAGAGACAGCAAGGGTGGTTCGTTGCTCCAGAGCCTTTCCGTTCACCTTCCCACTCCTGGCCAGACTACACTCAATCATATGACCCACTGTAGAGATAAGTCTTCAGTAAAGACTTAAAGGTTGAGACCGAGTTTGCGTCTCTGACATGGGTAGGCAGACCGTTCCATAAAAATGGAGCTCTATAGGAGAAAGCCCTGCCTCCAGCTGTTTGCTTAGAAATTCTAGGGACAATTAGGAGGCCTGCGTCTTGTGACCGAAGCGTACGTGTAGGTATGTACGGCAGGACCAAATCAGAGAGATGGGTAGGAGCAAGCCCATGTAATGCTTTGTAGGTTAGCAGTAAAACCTTGAAATCAGCCCTTGCTTTGACAGGAAGCCAGTGTAGAGAGGCTAGCACTGGAGTAATATGATCAAATTTTTTGGTTCTAGTCAGGATTCTAGCAGCCGTATTTAGCACAAACTGAAGTTTATTTAGTGCTTTATCCGGGTAGCCGGAAAGTAGAGCATTGCAGTAGTCTAACCTAGAAGTAACAAAAGCATGGATTAATTTTTCTGCCCCATTTTTGGACAGAAAGTTTCTGATTTTTGCAATGTTACGTAGATGGAAAAAAGCTGTCCTTGAAATGGTCTTGATATGTTCTTCAAAAGAGAGATCAGGGTCCAGAGTAACGCCGAGGTCCTTCACAGTTTTATTTGCGACGACTGTACAACCATTAAGATTAATTGTCAGATTCAACAGAAGATCTCTTTGTTTCTTGGGACCTAGAACAAGCATCTCTGTTTTGTCCGAGTTTAAAAGTAGAAAGTTTGCAGCCATCCACTTCCTTTATGTCTGAAACACATGCTTCTAGCGAGGGCAATTTTGGGGCTTCACCATGTTTAATTGAAATGTACAGCTGTGTGTCATCCGCATAGCAGTGAAAGTTAACATTATGTTTTCGAATAACATCCCCAAGAGGTAAAATATATAGTGAAAACAGTGGTACCACATGACATTCTGAACTTCTAGATTTTTGTTTATTATTTGCCAAACAAAGGGCTATATATTTGTATATTTGATGTAAATTTGTGTTTTTAGCAAACTCTGTGCTTTTAGGCCTTTTTTTCAAGTGAACCAATTTAGATTAAATTCCTTTGAGTGGAGTTTGGCTACGATATCATTTATGTTTCTGTGGTATATTTTTCTCTCAGTGTGCTTTAACATCTATCTAGGTTCACTGAAACACTGAGGTTTATGTTGTTACCAGCTCTAACCACTGGGGAGAGACTGAGACCACATCCGATTTTATCCTCAACAGATTGTCTGTAGCAGAGCCTCACAGTAAGAAGCCACTTGAATTCTACAAGCACAGGCACCTACTTTTTGCTTACTCCTGTTATTTTTAGATACCACGGTGAGATAGCCTTCGAAACAAATCCTGTTCTCATCATTCATTGATTGGTGATAGCTGTTCCTCGGAACATCATTTGCATAGAGAGGAGACTTTGCATAGCCAGCACATGCTTCAGTGCTCTGGTTGTGTTTATAGCCTTGTGAGTTTAACACTTCATGACTGAGAGCTGTCCTTCATGACAACAGAACCCACAACAACCATGACTTTTATCACCATCTTCATCTGGACACTTGCCCTCTGTCTCCAAGGTAATATAATTTACAGAAAATTACCCTGACAATATAAAGGAATGATTTTATACTGGACAAATGAATGAACAATTAAATTATAAATATACATTGCATTTCTGTTTCAGAGTCAAGAGGCCAGGTCACAGTGACCCAGACTCCTGCAGTGAAAGCTGTTTCAGTGGGTCACTCAATCATTCTCAGCTGTAAAACCAGCAGTGCTGTACACAGTAACAGCAATGGACACTATTTGCACTGGTATCAACAGAAACCCGGAGGAGCTCCTAAACTCCTAATATACTGGGCTAAAACCCTTCAGTCTGGGACTCCATCTAGATTCAGTGGCAGTGGATCTGGGAGTGACTTCACTCTGACCATCAGTGGAGTCCAGGCTGAAGATGCAGGAGATTACTACTGTCAGAGTTTCCACCTTCCCAACAGTGTCTGGGTGTTCACACAGTGATACAGAGCTTTACAAAAACCTCCTTCAGTCAGACTGCACAGTGACTGTAGTGATACAGCTGGGACCTACTGCAGGTGCTGAGGGGGAAGAGACAGTGACATGGAACACTGATCAGTAGAGGGGGTAAACTTTGAAAATGGTTAGAAAGTATCATACAAATCACACGTTCTCCCAACGTCATCATCGTCATCATGGTTGTAACTTGTTATATTGGACATGAACTGAAAGTGTATATACAGTAAAAGTTATTTGTAGTTTTGGAAGACAATACCAGTCCATAGTAGAGTAAGATGTACAGAAGTAAGAGGAAAAGTATCAGCCCCCCAAACCAATTCCCTACATGCACTTCACAACCAGTTATTGATGTGATCATCTAGCATGTATTAACTCTTTTCATGAGCTGTTAGATCTGTGAATGAGACATGATGCTGGGCTCAAACATGACACATTGATGTAGAGACATACACTACACACACTTATCAGAAAGTATCATTTCCATTTTATCTGTCATTAATTACATGATGGCATATCTGTTATGTCTCCCTCCCTGAATCCACCATAGAGGTTAAAACCAGTCTACTCCCTCACATCTGGCCCAGTCCAGGGTATTTCAGGCAGTAAAACAGGTCAACTGGTAGACTGGTAGCTGTGGGAGTGAAACAGATTTACATAGACATGGCTGGTTGGTTCTGCTTGTCCCAGAATAGAGCAGCACTGTCACCAGATGTTCACCCTGTGCCCAGGGGGTTGGAGGTAGAGAAGACCAGGGAAAATGTAATGGAAAAGCGTAGACCACACATTGTTGAAAACCATTGAAAAAATATCTAATTTAATAAAATCATATTAGGAATTAAACATTACAAATATACAGTTGATGTCGGAAGTTTACAGACACCTTAGCCAAATACATTTAAACAGTTTTTCACAATTCCTGACATTTAATCCTCGTAAAGATTCCCTGTCTTAGGTCAGTTAGGATCACCACTATTTTAAGAATGTCAAATGTCAGAATAATAGTAGAGAGAATGATTTATTTCAGCCCTTTATTTCTTTCATCACATTCCCGGTGGGTCAGAAGTTTACTTACACCCCATTAGTATTTGGTAGTGAAGGAGGTTCACCTAGGGGCCATGATAGGGGCTTACCAAATGTTTGATGTATTATAATAATTGATTATGCTTATGTTGTATTAATATACGGGGAGGGGTTATAAGACCCCACCCTCCTTACATTTATAGGCTTCTAGACTACAGATTAACAATATATATTCATTATAGATGTTTATAATTGTTCCACCACTGTTTTCTGGTCTCTTTGCCTCTTATAAAGAGACCTCTCTGAGAAATGTGTGACTGTGAAGACAGAACTCTGCAGGGGAGTGTAAGAGAAGAGATTAGTTAGACGTTCCACTATACATCAACTTGGACATTTACTGCTAAGCTTTTAGATAGCTATATAAACAAGAGTTTTAGTGTTGCGTAGGCATGGTTTTGGTCTCATGAGTAAAAGATAATGATGTAGGCAGTGACATCACTCGGGCTGGACTTTGGGTTTAATAAAATAACTTGGGACCATTTCTTTGATACAGAACTTACTCGGAAACATGCTTTATGTTCCAGTTGTCAACTTCTGTCTGTACAATAGGGACTGATAGTACTGAAGTACAAATATAACACAATAGGGACAGAGAGTACTGAACTACTAATATAATACAATAGGGACTGATAGTACTGAAGTACTGGAATAACGTAATAGGGACTGATAATCCTGGGTTGTGAGTATAATCCACTGACACACTTAGATAATTACATGTTCCTCTTAGATCACTGATTTACAGTATAAGTTATTTATAACACGATAAAATATTCTGTATCTGCATAATCTGTATGTAGTTATATAGCTAACAGTTATGAATGTAGGTACTAGCAGTAAGACTATTTACATATGACAGTTTGCATTGGCAGCACATGCTTCAGTGGTCTGGGAGTGTTTATAACCCTGTGAGTTTAACACTTCATGACTGAGAGCTGTCCTTCATGACAACAGAACCCACAACAACCATGACTTTTATCACCATCTTCATCTGGATATTTGCCCTCTGCTTTCAAGGTAATATATTTTACATACATTTACCCTGACTGTAGTTACTTAACCTTATTAAAGTAAATCCCATTATGTTATTGTAAAGTCATTCTTTTGTAAAGCAATGAGCAAATGAATGGGCGATTGAATGTTAATTACATTTATTTTTCAGAGTCCAGAGGCCAGGTCACAGTGACCCAGACTCCTGCAGTGAAAGCTGTTTCAGTGGGTCACTCAGTCAGTCTCAGCTGTAAGACCAGCAGTGCAGTATACAGTGAGACACATGGACAGAGGTTGGCCTGGTATCAACAGAAACTCGGAGAATCTCCTAAACTCCTTACATATTTCATTAGTACCCGTAACTCTGGGACTCCATCTAGATTCAGTGGCAGTGGATCTGAGAGTGACTTCACTCTGACCATCAGTGGAGTCCAGGCTGAAGATGCAGGAGATTACTACTGTCAGAGTTTCCACCTTCCCAACAGTGTCTGGGTGGTAACACAGTGATACAGAGCCGTACAAAAACCTCCCTCAGTCAGACTGCACAGTGACTGTACTGATACAGCTGGGACCTACTGCAGGTGCTGAGGGGGAAGAGACAGTGACATGGAACACTGATCAGTAGAGGGGGTAAACTTTGAAAATGGTTAGAAAGTATCATACAAATCACACGTTCTCCCAACGTCATCATCGTCATCATGGTTGTAACTTGTTATATTGGACATGAACTGAAAGTGTATATACAGTAAAAGTTATTTGTAGTTTTGGAAGACAATACCAGTCCATAGTAGAGTAAGATGTACAGAAGTAAGAGGAAAAGTATCAGCCCCCCAAACCAATTCCCTACATGCACTTCACAACCAGTTATTGATGTGATCATCTAGCATGTATTAACTCTTTTCATGAGCTGTTAGATCTGTGAATGAGACATGATGCTGGGCTCAAACATGACACATTGATGTAGAGACATACACTACACACACTTATCAGAAAGTATCATTTCCATTTTATCTGTCATTAATTACATGATGGCATATCTGTTATGTCTCCCTCCCTGAATCCACCATAGAGGTTAAAACCAGTCTACTCCCTCACATCTGGCCCAGTCCAGGGTATTTCAGGCAGTAAAACAGGTCAACTGGTAGACTGGTAGCTGTGGGAGTGAAACAGATTTACATAGACATGGCTGGTTGGTTCTGCTTGTCCCAGAATAGAGCAGCACTGTCACCAGATGTTCACCCTGTGCCCAGGGGGTTGGAGGTAGAGAAGACCAGGGAAAATGTAATGGAAAAGCGTAGACCACACATTGTTGAAAACCATTGAAAAAATATCTAATTTAATAAAATCATATTAGGAATTAAACATTACAAATATACAGTTGACGTCGGAAGTTTACAGACACCTTAGCCAAATACATTTAAATACAGTTTTTCACAATTCCTGACATTTAATCCTAGTAAAAATTCCCTGTCTTAGGTCAGTTAGGATCACCACTATTTTAAGAATGTCAAATGTCAGAATAATAGTAGAGAGAATGATTTATTTCAGCTTTTATTTCTTTCATCACATTCCCGGTGGGTCAGAAGTTTACTTACACCCCATTAGTATTTGGTAGTGAAGGAGGTTCACCTAGGGGTCATGATAGGGGCTTACCAAATGTTTGATGTATTATAATAATTGATTATGCTTATGTTGTATTAATATACGGGGAGGGGTTATAAGACCCCACCCTCCTTACATTTATAGGGTTCTAGACTACAGATTAACAATATATATTCATTATAGATGTTTATAATTGTTCCACCACTGTTTTCTGGTCTCTTTGCCTCTTATAAAGAGACCTCTCTGAGAAATGTGTGACTGTGAAGACAGAACTCTGCAGGGGAGTGTAAGAGAAGAGATTAGTTAGACGTTCCACTATACATCAACTTGGGCATTTACTGCTAAGCTTTTAGATAGCTATATAAACAAGAGTTTTAGTGTTGAGTAGGCATGGTTTTGGTCTCATGAGTAAAAGATAATGATGTAGGCAGTGACTTCACTCGGGCTGGACTTTGGGTTTAATAAAATAACTTGGGACCATTTCTTTGATACAGAACTTACTCGGAAACATGCTTTATGTTCCAGTTGTCAACTTCTGTCTGTAATTGCATTAATAAAGGTTTTTGAATGATTTAATTAAAGATATTGTCATAATGTTAATTTCACCAATGAGCCAATGATTGACAAGGAACAAGGAAACTAACCACAACAGTAGCATTGCCTTTAAATTGTTTAACTTGCGTCAAACGTTTTGGGTAGTCTTCCACAAGCTTCTTACAATAAGTTGGGTGAATTTTGGCCCATTCCTCCTGACAGAGCTGGTGTAACTTAGTCAATTTTGTAGGCCTCTTTGCTCGCACACGCTGTTTCAGCACTGCCCACAAATTCTCTAGGAAACGAACCCCAACATTTGGCGAGCTTGCTAGGAGTGAGTGTCATCCCGGTTGGCGGAGATTCCACACCATGGTGCCAGAGCTCTATATTAAAAAAGGTAAGCAGACACTCATTTAATCTAAGTCTGTAAATAATTGGCATTCACTGGTGTGGTTTCCCTCAAGTAAGTGGCACCTCACACAATCTAAAATATAGGCATACACTTTGAATATGACATAGTCTAATTTTAGTTTGGAGAAATGACGTAACGGACTATTGGTGAAATGCATGATGGTCAATATAGGATGAATGAAATTAAAGCTTGATGGTTTTAATTATATTTGTTAGGGGCACTTCAGAGCGGCAATTGCTCGGTTTTAATTTTATTTGTTAGAGGTACCCGTTTACTAGTTATTTTATTGTGCAGAGGTGGTTTGATGCGGCTATCTGAGGCATGCCCTATCTACGGAGGGGTGGCCGGTTATGAGTTAAATACTAGATAGTTTTGCAGAGGTGATTCAGCATTAATCACCTAATTTTATTTGTTAAAAGGTAGTTACCAAGATACTAGTTATTTCTATTATTTTGTAGAGGTACCCAGTGAATGAGTTGAGTTGGTTATGAATAGTGGTAATTTTGTGTGAAATTTACCAAGTGAATGAATTGAGTTGTTTATGAAAAGTGCATTGTATGTTTCATTGTTTGTTTGTCTGTGGATTGTGGTGGGGATTATTGGGTAATGGCCCAATGATGGAATAAAAAGTTAGGAGTAGGACAGAAATTATTTGAATTAAAGGTTGAACGTATTTGTTAGTGACACTTTCCTACCATAGGACAGTATTGGAGACATTTTCATAAAAAGTTATTTTGTGATTTTATCACCACCGGGGGGCACTGGGGTATAACATATTACTGTTGCTCCACACCTTTAAGATATAACATTAGGAATTGAAGTCTGCCATGCGGTTGTCTCTGTGTGTGAAATATATTTGGTATAAGTAGAACCATTCACTATAGCCTGAATTAAGTGAGAGCAGCATTAGGATTACAGTATCACCCACTGTTATTTAACACACACTGAAAGGAGATAGAAAATAATTTATTTAGGCATATTCCTACACATTACACCAACTTTAGAATAACCCTATAGAAATTGGAAAACACATTACACGCAGACTATCTACATTTTAAAAAGCCAGAGCACCATGGCACAGTCAAACCAGAATGAGGAGATAGGAGCAAGGAAGCCTATCACACCTGTTGAATATATGCAAGAGAAGTATTCTGCTGTAGAATTTACATTCACTTTTGAGAAATGGCATGTCTGGACAGAAATGGCAGGAGAAAATAGATATCGAATGGCTGGATCATTCAACAGGACAAGGTTGGATTTAGTCAAGGAGATAATTCAGACGAGAAAAATGGACAAAAGGAAGGGGATGACCAGTGCCCTTGTATCAGAAACTGTGATGGGAATTATGGTGCTGGAAGAAAAAGGAGGCACAATTCCTGGAGGGAGTTTTTCCTCGCCACCCAACTCAGTCTACAAAAAGGAACAGACTGGAAGACGCAAGACATCTGCTCAAGTTGTTTCTACAGGCTCACCACAACCACAGACCCACAGCCATGGACTGGAAGAGGATATGGGCCCACCAGATCCCCTCGTTACTGGACAAACACTCAATGCTGGACCTGTGGGAAGTTGGGGCATGCAAACCTGGACAAGTTGTTGGAGCATCCCTGAGCAAATCATCAGTAACAACCACAGGGACATCTGGACAGCCCGGGAATGTGTACTGACAAAGACCTGTTTGATGAACCTCTGCTTGACTCTGACATGGTGCTGTTCATTGATAGTTTTGCTTATATAGATCAAAGCACAGGGTAGAAACATGTAGGATTAGCTGTAGTAGATGTGGAAGGTGATATTGAGGTTATTCGGCCCCTACCAGACCATTTATCAGAGCAACAGGCAGATTTGATTAGCTCTGACCACAGCTTGTGAATTGGGGGAAGGGAAGGCCCTTACGTTCTACTCAGATTCCGCATATGCTAGTAAGGTTTGGAAAGCAAGAGAGTTTACTAATACCACAGGCACACCTATTAAAAACAGACCTTATGTTGAACAGTTGATTGAAGCTATGCGAAAATATAACACATTGGCTATTGTTAAGTTTGAGGCATACACGGATTGGTGTGATAATGCTAGAATTGATGAGGCGGCCAAATTGTCTGTTTCCCGTTGTCAAGCACATGCATTTTATTTTTTTAGTTGTTTGTGTCATTTGAAACTACTGATCTTAAGAAACAGCAGCAGGCTGATATTCTCAATCACCGGGTGTGGAGGGAGAGAGGGTGTGCTCTCTGTCCTAGGTCTGGCTTATGGCTACATCTTTTATCTGGCATGCCCTGTTTACCATCAACCAATGATCTTTCATATTTGACGATTTGCTCATGAATTGAGCCATTCGTCAAAGGGGGATATGAGAGGAGAATGGAGGAGAATGTTTGAAAATTTGACCCAAAATTGAATTAGCACATAAAACAGTTAATTTATGGTTGTGCGACATGTTTGTTATATAATATAGACAAGGGAAATCCACTGCAACCAGGGAGGTTCCCCACTCCAAAAGGATCTTTTGTCTACCTAGCTATGGATTTCATAGACATGGTAGAGCGAAAAGAAAGAAAGAGATACTGCCTGTTGATAATTGACAGGTTTACCAGGTGGGTGGAACCATCCCACCACCAACTGTGATGCGCGAACAGTTGCAAAATTGCTAGTTAGGGAGTTTATACTCAGGTTCGGAATGCCTGAGGTTTGTCTGCAGACAATGGGACCCATCTCATAGGAGATGTGGTTACCAAAATGGCCAAAATGATGGGTGTTGACCAGAAGTTTGTGTCCATCTATCAACCGCAGAGTAACAAGAGTTACTGAGGGCTAATCTTGACTCTGAAAGGCTCCCTTGTCAAACTATGCTCTTTTCCATATGAAAATGTGCAGCAGCCTTAACAAAGGTACTGGGTGTACACCTTGTGAAATGTTAACAAGACGACCAATGAACATCCCAGGAGTGAGACCTATGTCTTACCGACAGATAGACATAACTGAGATTTAGTGTGACCATCTTGAGTACATGAAGGAACTAACTTCTGTTGTAAGTTTTCTCCCCTCTCACGCTAGGAAAGCAGCAGAACCAATCCCAGGTGAAGACCCTGACGAGCTACCCATAAACGCTGGAGAATGGGTGAAACTCAGGGTCCACAAATGAAAATGGAACCAACCACGATGGATGGGTCTGTTCCAGGTAACCATGGTAACACCAAAAGCCCTGCGGGTAGAGGAGAGGTCCGGCTAGCATCACCATCTCTCCCACTGCAAGCGTCTCCCAGAGAGGAAGCCATGGAAGAGCGACTGGAGGGAGGGAGAGCAGGGCCCCGAGAACATCTGAAGGAGGAAGAAGGTCCGAGCCAACGGAAAGGAGCAGAAGGCCGAGACCAAAGGTCAGAAGAACCAACAGAGGGTTCAGCCACAGAACCTGAAGAGTCATCAGATGTCTAGGAAACTATGGTTGTGAAACAAGAAAATCGCAACTATGGAAAAACACATGCAGGGTATTTATTGCTCTCCAAATCTTACTCGTTCCCTTTGTGGACGGGGATGTGGAGAATAATAAATGGGTGAAAACAGTGACATACATAAGATGACAGGGGAGGGGGAACACATCTGGCATACAGGTAATGGTTTTCCATAAACTCACCTCCACAGCCTCTCTGTGGGAAATCCAGGTAGTACCAATTGGAAAGAATGATTTTGGATGTTAGTTACTCCATTTTATGCAAAGGAACAATACCAGGGTTCGACAAAGAAACAGCAATTATACTACTCTGATGTTCGGTCACTAGGGGGAAGGAAGCAACATGGGAATGTGGATTATCCAATAAGACAGTAGGTAATAGTTCAGATGCAGCTAAATCATTTAAGGAGGGTGGGCACATTGAGACTAAATGGCCAAGGTAGGTTCCTAGCGTACAACCAGGTAAAAATTCCCAGCTGATTAAATGCATAGGACCTCCAAAAGTACAATGGGGAGAGTATCTGACTGGTAGTGTAAAGCCCCTAAATGATGAAGGAGATGTTGTTGACAGGATTAAAACTCACAATAACTCCCCCTGTTTGTATCTGCAACTCAGGGAGTGTGGATGTAGGAAACACCACTAACTGCCTGTCTTACTTACACAGGACTAAAAACGCATACCAGTAGTTTTGATGTACTGGATGGGCAACAATTGATAACTGGGGTAAATATGTCAAACATAGGCAAAGGCATGGGGACACCTCCGGATGATCTCTGGATCTGTGGGTGTAATGGCTACATGTTCCTCCCCATGGGATGGAAAGGGTGTTATTATCTGGGGAAAACTGAACAGACAGTAGCAACATTACTTGCTTCTGAGTTGCTGAACAGTTCTTTGCAAATTAATTTCAGATCGAATGGCAGAGCTAAAAGAGCAGTGGCTCAAAATAATGAAGCTTATGGACATGTGCCGTCTCAGACAGAGATGGCAGCCCTAGGAATCTTTCCAGGTGCAGGAGTTGTAGTAAAGGGATTAACAATTTGACATACTCCATGCAGGCCCTTACTAATTTGATAGTACAAGGTTTTACTCAGTTGTCACTAAATGTGCAGAATTTGAAGGAAGTAGTGACCAGAGACGAAATGGCACATACTGGCTAAAGACAGAGGGGCCTACAGGTCCCTTGGAATAAACGTTGAGGATTACTGTGTCACGTTGTTTCCAGACTCCTCTGACAACATGACAGATATTATTAATGACCTGGTTAAATTAGGTGGTAAACTGTGAAAAGCTGACAACGTATCTTCGACCAAATTGGACACTGGTTTAATGGTGTATTTGGAAACGTGATGTGTAAGGTAATGATGTTCCTGTCTGCCATGATTGTTCCACTCCTGGTAGGACTACTGTGTTTTGCTGTTGCTTTTATGTATGATAAAGTGCTTGGCTAGAAAGACTGTTGAACATTTGGGGATTATGGGACACATGTATGTCGGGGTGGTCACGAGAAGGGAGCAAACTTACCTAATGTGGTAGAGGGAAGATATGGGAGATACTAGAGCTTGTCATGAATATATGGGTCAACTAAGAGAAGACTATAGTGATTGGAGAAACTATGCTAAAGGGGATTTTAGTGTGTTAGACTTACAGTAACAGGTGACAGGTGTAAACCTCTCTAGGATAGAGGAAGGCATGAGAGCACCTTTTGGATGGATGTGGGTATGCAGTGACAAGGGGTATCTCACTTTACCTCCTGGATGGGGGTGTTGTTGTTTGGGGAGAACAGAAATATACATGTTAAGAATTCCGGTCACCGATCTTTTCAATGAGACAGGTAAAACCAACTCTGGGGTACTGCAGCGTGCCAAACGACTCATCCCAGACAATCAGGAAGCCTATGGTCATGTCCTACACCCGGGTGAGAGTTTTGGTATGTCAATCATACCCTCCTGGGGTGTGGCTGTCATAGGAAAGTGGGTAAACAATTTAACCAATTTAACCTATTCTTTACAGGGCCATGTGAATTTAACAATCCAAGGATTTAGCCAATTAGATGTCCAAAATCTGAAAGCAGTTGTCAGCCGACATGAGTTTGCTTTAGATGATCTTTTGGCGAAGGAAGGAGGACACTGTAACGTACTAGGTAATATTGATCCTGAAAATGGTGTTATTCTCCTCCCTGACTCCTCTGAGTATATGACTGCAATAATTGACAAGATTGCTGATCTTAGTAAAACTCTCAAAATCTGAAAAATCTGTTTTTGACCAAATTGGTGACTGGTTTAATGCTAAATTTGGAAATGTGATGGGAAAAGTTCTGTTGACTTTGTTTTCATTGTTTACTCCTATACATGTAGGAGATTTGGTGATTTTGGTTACTGTTTATATTTGTAAGAAAATGACTGTAACTGCTCTTGAACATGCTGGAATGTTGGTGTTGGTGGAAGCTGATAGAAATCGTGCTGAAGGGGATACTGGGGCATTTCTGGTTTCTCTTAAAACTTAGAGCTACCCCCCTACTTTTTTCAATTTCCGCCTGAAGACTTACCCAAATCTAACTGCCTGTAGTTCAGGCACAGAACCAAGGATATGCATATTCTTGGTACCATTTGAAAGAAAACACTCTGAAGTTTGTGTAAATGTGAAGTGAATGTAGGAGAATATAACACAATATATCTGGTTTAGATAATACAATGAAAAAAAACATACGTTTTTTATTTATTGTTGTATCATCATCTTTAAAATGAACAAGACAAACAAACATTCAGATAGGATGATGGGGACAATTTCAGTGAAAAACATGAGGGCAATAGTACTTGTGCAAGTTTCAGAATGATAACTTCCAAAATGAGTGTGCTACATGACATTTATCATGAAGTCACCCAGGTGTCCCACACAAGTAGCCCAAATGTACCCAAGTGGCCAAATTGGTGAAGTTATACATTTTGAATGGAATAACTATATACAAAACACCAAAATGGTATTCTAATAACCCCCCCCCCAAATGGAGAAAAAACATGAAGAAAAAATATATAAGTTTACAAAATAACACTTTCAATATTTGGAAGACCCTCAGTCCTGTGCTGCTGATGCCAGGTGCCATAGCAGTCTCTTTCTGCTGTAAAGCAGAGGGTCACCAAGCATGTGGTACAGGTGATGGGGGACTTCATTTTGCAAAGAACACAGCGACGCCTCCATGCTGTGCCCTTTTCCCATGATGTCAAGCAAAGAGGCACTGAGTTTGAAGGTAGCCCTTGAAATACATCCACAGGTACATCTCCTATTGACACAAATTATATCAATTAGCCTACCAGAAGCTTCTAAAGCCATAACATCATTTACTGGAATTTTCCAAGCTGTTTAAAGGCATAGTCAACTTAGTGTATGTACACTTCTGATCCACTGGAATTGTGATATAATAAGTTATAAGGGAAATAATCTGTCTGTTAACAATTGTTGGAAAAATTACTTATGTCATTGTAACGCTCGTCCTCTTCTTCTGATGAGGAGTAAGAGAGATCGGACCAATTTGCAGCGTGGTAAGTGTCCCTTTTAATAAGTCAAACTGAACACTACAAAATACAAAATGAAACAAACGAAACAGTCCCGTGTGGTACTAACACAAAAAATAATCACCCATGAAACACAATAGAAAACAGGCTACCTAAATATGGTTCTCAATCAGGGACAACGATTGACAGCTGCCTCTGATTGAGAACCATACCAGGCCAAACACAGAAATAGCAAATCATAGAAAAACTAGTTTTAATCACTCCAACAAAAGTGTATGTAAACTTGCGATTTCAACTGTATATGTTATGGAAAGCAACTGTTTAGCAGTGTGAGTTCTGAGAGCAGATCTTAGAGGTTTATTTTTTATTATTGCTACATAAGGTTGATGGTATGTGGACAATTATCTCACTTCGGTGACTCTGCCCTCTACCAATGTGTCCACAGACATTATTAAAAAGAAACAGCCTGAAAGTCTTTCCTGTGGAGAAGATAACATCTCATAACGTTGTTCAATTGCATGATTACATTTAGTTTTAATGAGAGAATACAAAAATGGACTTACTTTACAGCACCAGTTTTGTGCCGCTTCCAAAAGTCCACCGCAGTGATTCACGCTGGTGAAGTCCTTCACATAAGTAGTTTATGTATCGGGGGGCTAGGGTCAGTTTGTTATATATGGAGTACTTCTCCTGTCTTATCCGGTGTCCTGTGTGAATTTAATTATGCTCTCTCTAATTCTCTCTTTCTCTCTTTCATTCTCTTTCTCTGAGGATCTGAGCCCTAGGACCATGCCTCAGGACAACCTGGCATAATGACTCCTTGCTGTCCCCAGTCCACCTGGCCGTGCTGCTGCTCCAATTTCAACTGTTCTGCCTGCGGCTATGGAATCCTGACCTGTTCACCGGACATGCTACCTGTCCCAGACCTGTTTTCAACTCTCTAGAGACAGCAGGAGTGGTACAGATACTCTTAATGATCGGCTATGAAAAGCCAACTGACATTTACTCCTGAGGTGCTGACTTGCTGCACCCTCGACAACTACTGTGATTATTATTATTTGACCATGCTGGTCATTTATGAACATTTGAACATCTTGGTCTTGTTCTGTTATAATCTCCACCCGGCACAGCCAGAAGAGGACTGGCCACCCCTCATAGCCTGGTTCCTCTCTAGGTTTCTTCCTAGGTTTTGGGCTTTCTAGGGATTTTTTCCTAGCCACCTTGCTTCTACACCTGCATTGCTTGCTGTTTGGGGTTTTAGGCTGGCTTTCTGTACAGCACTTTGAGATATCAGCTGATGTACGATGGGCTATACAAATAAATTTGATTTGATGAGAGTGAGCACATTCACACACAGAGCACTCTCAGTACCACCTTAATAGTACTGAAATACTAGTACACTACAATAGGGACTGATAGTACTGAACTACTAGGATAACACAATACTGCCCAATAAAAACAAAACGCATTAACTATGTAATTTTCTTTTACTGCAAAATCTGACTTCAAAGTATTATTCTGTATAGACAGACATCAATTTCTGATAACCCATCATATATTCTGATCAACTGGCTTGATTTTGTGTCAAGAAACTAAATATCACATTAATCAGATAATCTACCTGGCCACTACAACAGATCAAATATTTTTTATGTAATTCACCTTCGTAGGGCAGAATAGGGACTGATAATCCTGAAGTACCAGTATAATACAATAGGGACTGATAATCCTGAAGTACTAGTATAGTACAACAGAGACTGATAGTACTGAAGTACTGGTATAATACAATTGGGACTAATAGTTCTGGGTTATGAATATAGTCCACTGAAGAATGCAGATAATTAAATGTTTGTCTTGAATCTGTCACACCCTGACCGTAGTTTAATTTGTATGTTTCTATGTTTTGTTTGGTCAGGGTGTTTTGTTTGGTCACATGTCTAGTTTGTCTGTTTCTGTGTTTGACCTGATATGGTTCTCAATCAGAGGCAGGTGTTAGTCATTGTCTCTGATTGGGAACCATATTTAGGTAGCCTGTTTGGTGTTGGGGTTTGTGGGTGATTGTTTCCTGTGTTAGTGCCACACGGAACTGGTTTTGGGGTTGTTTTCATGTTCAGTTTTCTAATTAAAAAACCATGGACAATTACCGTGCTGCATTTTGGTCCACCTCTCCTTCATCAGAAGAATCCGGTAACAGAATCACTAATTTCCAGTAGTAGTTATTTAAAATATGATCAAGTAATCTGAATCATAGTTAACAGTTGGATGTGGGTCCTTACCAGGAATAATATTAACATAGGAAACTTTGCATTGGCAGCAAATACTTCATAGCCCTGTGAGTTTAACACATAACTGAGAGCTGTCCTACATAACAGAACTTTAACAATGACTTTTATTATGAGCTTTGTGTGGATATTGATGTCTTTAATTCAAGGTATGATTTACATTCTGCTGGTCTAAAATCACTTTATTATTTCATTGTTTCATTTTAATTTAGTCTCAAATTGAGAAAATGAGACCTGGACAGATTTAGACAACATGACCAAATGTTCTCTGAGATCTTAAATATTTCTGTTTCAGAATCCAGAGGACAGGTCGCTGGGACACCAGATTCCTGCAGTGGAAACTGTTCTCCCAGGACAGACAGTCTCTCTGAACTGTACAACCAGCAGTAATGTGTAGAACTATCTAGCCTGGTACCAACAGAAATCTGGAGGAGCTCATAAACTTCTTATTTACACTTCAGTCTGGGACTTCATCTAGATTGACCTTGTAGTGACTTCACTCTGACCATCAGTGCAGTCCAGGCTGAAGATGCAGGAGATTACTACTGTCAGAATTACCACAGTAGTGGATTGTTCACACAGTGATACAGAGCCGTACAAAAACCTCCCTCAGCCAGACTGCACAGTGACAGTACTGATACAGCTGGGACCTACTGCAGGTGATGAGGGGAGGAGATGATCCAGTACAAAGACACAGAACTTATAAGCATTTCTGAACTGAAAACACCCATAGGTCCAGACTACATACAGATTCCTTCCCTTCTGCAATGGCAAACAAACCTTTAATTAACGTTTCAGGCAATAAGTTGAATGGACTCCATGTGAAAGACTGTCTCACATTATTTCAGAATAAATATCCCAGTCTCTGCAAGGTCCCCCAGTCAGGTTGTGAGTTTCTAGCAAAGATTCAACCATATTTATTGAGATGAAATAACATGATCATAACCCATCAAAACAACCTGAGGTTCTGTCATAGAAGAGACAGTGGCATGGACCACTGGTGTAGTGAAGTCAACTTTGAATATGTTTAGAAAGCATCATTCAGATCATTCAGATCACCCCAGCTAAACCTGGACAATTTGGGCCAATTGTGCACCGCCTGATGGGACTACCAATCATGGCCAGATGAGATGCAGCCTGGATTTCAACCATGTACTGTAATGACACCTCTTGCATTGAGATGCAGTGTCTTAGGCCACTGCGCCACTCGGGAGCCTGAGTGGTGCACAGAAGTAAAGAAAAAGGTGATGGTACATCAGCATCAGCATCACCCCCTAGATACAATCCCCATATACACCTCACAACCAGACCTCACAACCAGATATTGATGTGATCATCTAGCATTATATTAACTATTTTGATGAGGAGGTTACTGAAGGTTAGATCTGTGGGTAAGACATGATGCTGGGTTCAGGCATTAGATATATCTACATAATGTATAATATCCATTTTATCTGTCATAGATTACATGTTGGAATATCTGTTACTGTACCCTCCCTGAATCCACCATAGAGGTTCAAACCAGTCCACTCCCTCCCATCTGGCCCAGTCCATGGTCTTTTAGGCAGTAAAACAGGTCAACTGCTAGACTGGTAGCTGTAAGAGTGAAACAGATTTGCATTGACAGGGCTGGGTGGTTCTGCTTGTCCCAGAATAGAGCAGCACTGTCACCAGATGTTCACTCTGTTCCCAGGGGGTTGGAGGTAGAGAAGACCAGGGGGGAAATAATGGAAAAGTGTAGACTACACATTATTGAAAACAATTGCTAAAACATCTAATATAATAAAATCACATTAGGAATGAAACATTATACATACATTGCATTCGGTAAGTATTCAAACCCTTTACTCTGTACTTTGATGAAGCACCTTTGGCAGCGATTACAGCTCCGAGTCTTCTTAGGTATGACGCTACAAGCTTGGCACACCTGTATTTGGAGAATTTCTCCCATTGTTCTCTGCAGATCCTCTCAAGCTCTGTCAGGTTGGATGGGGAGCGTCACTGCACAGCTATTTTCAGGTCTCTCCAGAGATGGGGCCACTGGCTGGGCCACTCAAGGACATTCAGAGACTTGTCCCGAAGCCACTTCTGCATTGTCTTAGCTGTGTGCTTAGGGTCGTTGTCCTGTTGAAAGGTGAAACTCAGTCTGAGGTCCTGTATGCTCTGGCAAAGGTTTTCAACAAGGATATTTCTGGATCTTTGCTCCGTTCATCTTTCCCTTGATCCTGACTAGTTTCCCAGTCCCTGCCTCTGAAAACCATCCCCACATCATGATGCTGCCACCACCATGCTTCACCATAGGGATGGTGGCAGGTTTCCTGCAGACGTGACATATGGCAATCAGGCCAAAGAGTTCAGTCTTGGCATCATCAGACCAGAGAATCTTGTTGCTCATGGTCTGAGAGTCCTTTAGGTGCCTTTTGGCAAACTCCAAGTGTGCTGTTCTGGAGTGGCTTCCGTCTGGTCACTCTACGATAAAGTCCTGATTGGTGGAGTGCTGCAGAGATGGTTGTCCTTCTGTAAGGTTCGCCCATCTCCACAGAGGAACTCTGGAGCTCTATCAGAGTAACCATCGGGTTCTTGGTCACCTCCCTGACCAAGGCCCTTCTCCCCCGATTGCTCAATTTGGCTGGGCAGCGAGCTCTAGGAAGAGTCTTGAAGTTTGGTGGTTCCAAACTTCTTCCATTTAAGAATGATGGAGGCCACTGTGTTCTTGGGGACCTTCAATGCTGCAGAAATGTTTTAGTATCCTTCCCCAGATCTGTGCCTCGACACAATCCTGTCTCTAACGTAACAAAATGTGGAAAAAGGGAAGCAGTCTGAATACTTTCCGAATGCACTCTGTATGTTATGGAAAGTAACTGTTCAGCAGTGTGAGCTCTATGACGACCTTCCCACTCTGTCTGTCGAATTCTTTGCTCTTGTTTACCTTAATAGGATGTCGGTGGGCGGAGCTGGGAGGGTCGTCAGCAAAATGGGACACACCTGGGCCCGGGTGTGTCCCGGGATAAATACACCTTTTCCCCATTCATTGAGGAGACTCTCTCCATGCAGACACACTGTTGGATTTGGTTGTGGCCTTTTTGTGGACGTTTTGTTTGTTTGCTTTGGCACCTTTCAACACCCCTCATTATCACCATCTATGCACGCAACCACTCACTTACACTACTGATTACTGACTGCACACACCATTGTTAATTGTAAATAGTTTACTTTAGTTAATACATTTATTTTTGTTATTCCTTATTTCTACGTTGTCTCCCTTTTTGTTATGGGCTCTGAGCAGTTCTGAGAGCAGATCTTAGAGGTTTATTATCAAATATCACTAATTATTCTCACTGCTATTGGTGCTGCAGTTTAACAGGATTGTTCATTTGTAGAAATGATTGCAGAGTATTTGTTGAATCAGATGCCCTTTTATATAAATTAGTATCAGATTTGCTTCCTGTTCATGAGATAGTGATCACTGAAATGAACATTAAAGTAACTCTTGTGGTTATGTTTCAATTAAAACAAGCTTTATTTGAACTCAGAAGCACGATGACCTTTACAACTTAATCACAAAATACTTCATTTAGCACACATCACTCCTGAAATGATTCACTACTATACTGTAACATTCAGCTCTAAAACACAAATATGTGGGGACTCTCTAGCCCCCTACAATGGCTTCTCCGGTCTCTAGACACTACAGTGACTTTTCCGGAAGGCGGCTGAATCACTGGTGTCGTCATGGGCGACCCTGCAAGTGTACACCTCTCCCTCTTCCCAGCGTGCCTTGCTCAGGGTCAGGGTGCTGCTGCGGCTGTAGTGGCCGCCCTTCTCTTCTTCTGTGGAGGTCAGGACCCCATCCTTCACCTCCTCCCCATCCACCTCCCAGCTCACCATCGCCCCCTGGGGGGAGTAGCCACTCAGCAGGCAGGCCAGTGTGGCCGAGCCCCCGAAGAGCTGCTCAGATGACGGGGGGAGCAGAGACACTGTGGGTCTGATAGAGGGACCAGCTGAAGGAGAGGAGAGAGGAGGGTCAGATACTACTGCTACTACTGTATCATGGAATATATTAGAGGAGAGGAGAGGAGAGGAGAGGAGAGGAGAGGAGAGGAGAGGAGAGGAGAGGAGAGGAGAAGAGAGGCAATACACACAGGATAAACAACTAGCTACAGTACCAAGGATAACAAAACACTTAATCTATAAAGATAAAGGAAAAAATAAACTCTGAAAATATTTTTAGACAAAGCAATCCATCAGATACATGTATGTTACATTCATGCTCTACAGTATAGCCCACCAAGAGCAACAAAATACTAGGAGGGGGTTTCCTGGACACAGATGAAGCCTTGTCCTAGACTAAAAACCACTTTCAATGAAGAAATTTAGGACTAAGGACTAAGCTTAATGTGTCTGACAAACCGTCCCATAGTCTACAAAGACATGCAGTAAACAGATATTACATATTCAGATTTAATAATCGTATATACTATTAAAATTGTAAATCTACATGTAAATGTTGTCAAATCTACCCTGAGACACAAGCCAAAATGACCTCAAAGTACTTTTTAAAACTATAGAGGTTTCCCTTTAAACCATGTCAGTGGTAACATCTATGATGAATACAATACAAAGTGTTGCTTATAATATAGAAAAAGTAGTTGCTTCATATTGACAGAACAATGAGCTGACGTGCAATACTGTGTATCAAAATGTCCTCTTTTTAAATCACGTTAGAATATAAACTTGGTCGTACGTGAACAATTCTCTCACTTTGGTGACTCTGCCATTTCCCAATCTACCAATCTATTATGCTATTCTTTTCTGTCCCCAGAAATCTCTATAGTCTTGAAGTATTTATTCTGGAGAAGATGATAACATCTCATAATGTTGTTCATAGTATGATTACATTTTGTTTTAATGAGAGAAGACAAAAATGTACTTACTTTTCAGCACTAGTTTTGTTCCGCTTCCAAAAGTCCACCACAACGATTCATAATGGTTAAGTCGCCATACAAAAACCTCCATCACACAAGAGTGGGCAGGCACCTTAACACACAGAGCACTCTCAGTCCCACCCTGAATACTGAAGTGCTAGTATAATACAATAATACCCAACAATGGCAAATCTTCAAAATCTGACTTAAAAGTATTTTTCTGCATAGACAGATAGCAATTTCTGATAACCAACTGTCAACTGTTTTATTTTTGTTATTGTGTCAGGAAACGAAATACCACGTTATTCAGGTAGTATACTTGGCCATTACAACAGATCAAATATCTTTGACCAGTTTCGTTGTTACTGAGTTTTGCCTTTGCAGGGCAGAATAGGGACTGATAGTACTGAAGTACGAGTATAATACAATAGGGACTGATAGTACTGAAGTACAAATATAATACAATAGGGACTGATAGTACTGAAGTACGAGTATAACACAATAGAGTCAGACATTACTGAACTACTAATATAATACAATAGGGACTGATAGTACTGAAGTAAAATATAACACAATAGGGACAGAGAGTACTGAACTACTAATATAATACAATAGGGACTGATAGTACTGAAGTACGAGTATAATACAATAGGGACTGATAGTACTGAAGTACGAGTATAATACAATAGGGACTGATAGTACTGAAGTACAAATATAATACAATAGGGACTGATAGTACTGAAGTACGAGTATAACACAATAGAGTCAGACATTACTGAACTACTAATATAATACAATAGGGACTGATAGTACTGAAGTACAAATATAATACAATAGGGACTGATAGTACTGAAGTACGAGTATAACACAATAGAGTCAGACATTACTGAACTACTAATATAATACAATAGGGACTGATAGTACTGAAGTACAAATATAACACAATAGGGACAGAGAGTACTGAACTACTAATATAATACAATAGGGACTGATAGTACTGAAGTACTGGAATAACGTAATAGGGACTGATAATCCTGGGTTGTGAGTATAATCCACTGACACACTTAGATAATTACATGTTCCTCTTAGATCACTGACAGTATAAGTTATTTATAACATGATAAAATATTCTGTATCTACGTAATCTGTATGTAGTTATATAGCTAACAGTTATGAATGTAGGTACTAGCAGTAAGACTATTTACATATGACAGTTTGCATTGGCAGCACATGCTTCAGTGCTCTGGGAGTATTTATAACCCTGTGAGTTTAACACTTCATGACTGAGAGCTGTCCTTCATGACAACAGACCCCAAAACAACCATGACTTTTATCACCATCTTCATATGGATATTTGCCCTCTGCTTTCAAGGTAATATATTTTACATACATTTACCCTGACTGTAGTTACTTAACCTTATTAAAGTAAATACCATTATGTTATTGTAAAGTCATTCTTTTGTAAAGCAATGAGCAAATTAATGGGCGATTGAATGTTAATTACATTTATTTTTCAGAGTCCAGAGGCCAGGTCACAGTGACCCAGACTCCTGCAGTGAAAGCTGTTTCAGTGGGTCACTCAGTCAGTCTCAGCTGTAAGACCAGCAGTGCAGTATACAGTGATAGACATGGACAGAGGTTGGCCTGGTATCAACAGAAACTCGGAGAATCTCCTAAACTCCTTACATATTTCATTAGTACCCGTAACTCTGGGACTCCATCTAGATTCAGTGGCAGTGGATCTGGGAGTGACTTCACTCTGACCATCAGTGGAGTCCAGGCTGAAGATACAGGAGATTACTACTGTCAGAGTGAACACTACCTAAACAATGTCTGGGTGGTAACACAGTGATATAGAGCCATACAAAAACCTCCCTCAGATTTTACAGTGACTGCGCTAGTTGGGTTTGACTCCAGGTGCTGAGTGGGAAGAGACAGTGGCCGTGTCCAAATACCCATACTACCGTACTTGATGAGGTACATTTCAGGAAATGTTATATAACATAAACATACTGTTGACAAGTAGGCTAGGGTGTAATGGAATGTTTTGCCTTGTGTGGTAGGTTGTGTGGGTTTTGCCACTCTTATGTAGGTGTCATAACCAGCCATAAAATAAAGCAATATATATGTCACAATAGGTCTAAATATATGTGTTATGACCCCATTATGACAGGTTATAACAAGATATGTCAGCTGTTAGGACATATGACATGGTTATGACCGTGTCATAGCATTATGATGCTAGGTGTCAAGTGAAGTGTTACCACACAATCCATGTCTCAAGGTTTAAAAATCCTTCTTTAACCTGTCTCTTCCCCTTCATCTCCACTGATTGAAGTGGATTTAACAAGTTATATTAATAAGGGATCGTAGCTTTCACCTGGTCAGTCTTTGTCATGGAAAGAGTAAACTGAGTGTATACCAGTGATGATGATAATATGTCAACTCATACACCGTCACGTTAAAGCGTTCCTGAAGCAATAACAACCATGCGTCTCTAGATTGCATAAGTCTTCCTACGCTTTGTTATGGCAAACCTTAATTAGTTCATATGCAAACACTGCCTCAAATTGTCACAAAATATTTTGAATGGACTCCATCTGTGTGGAATAAGTGTCTCACATTTTTTTAATTTTACCTTTACCTTTATTTAACCAGGCAAGTCAGTTAAGAACAAATTCTTATTTTCAATGACGGCCTAGGAACAGCGGGTTAACTGCCTGTTCAGGGGCAGAACGACAGATTTTGTACCTTGTCAGCTCGGGGATTTGACCTTGCAACCTTTCGGTTACTAGTCCAATGCTCTAACCACTAGGATACCCTGCCTAGTGGTTTCAGAATAAATAAAAAACAGTCTCGGGGGTGGTTGAATAGTGTTGAGGACTATTCAACCACCATGTCCTGACGGCCATGTCGAAACACATCAGAGTTTAAAATATTTTGTTTTATTGAACATGCTATCATAATAAAGGCATTTTAACTATATTAAGAGTGCCTTGGTTCACCTAGGTTTTGATGAACAATTCAACCATATATGTTGAGAAGATGATTGTAAACCCTTAAAACAACACCTTGTTCCTGCTACAACCTGATTAAATCTTCCAGCACCTTCCCAGTCTTTAATTGATTCCAGCAGAGGCATGTTTATCAATCAAGGCCATGATTGGCTGGACAATCAGCTCTCAACACTTTCAAAGTTCTGCTGCTCACACAGCTCTATTCAACTACAATTTCCCTGGGGGACCATGAAAGTCTGTTTGCATAGAGAGAACCCTTTGCATTGGCAGCACATGCTTCAGTGGTCTGGGAGTGTTTATAACCCTGTGAGTTTAACACTTCATGACTGAGAGCTGTCCTTCATGATAACAGAACCCACATCAACAATGCATTTTTCCACCATCTTCATCTGGATGCTTGCCCTCTGCTTTCAGGAAAACGATGTGGAACTCAGACGTTAGACACATGTCAGTAACTGTCAATGTCTGTCTTTAGTCATACCCATCTTATCTGTCATCTATTAAATGATGGTTTATTCATTGTAAGAATGTATCCCTCCTTGAATCCACCATAGAGGTTGCAGTAAAACTAGTCCACCCACTCACATCTGGCTCTATCCAGGCAGTGAAACTGAAACTATGGGAGTGAAACAGATTTGCATAGACAGAGCTGGGTGGTTCTGCTTGTCCCAGAATAGGGCAGCACTGTCACCAGATGTTCACCCTGTGCCCAGGGGGTTGGAGGTAGAGAAGACTATCACTCTGCTCTATATTTCTTGAAATAGTGGCACTTGTAGAATTTTTTTAATTTTTAATTTTTTACATGTATTAAGCTTGAAATCACAGACTATAACATGCTATATTGTGATTACTGGTCAACGATGATGTTAAGTGAAAATGAGGTTTAGTATATATGATCCAGTTTATTAATAGAAACAACATAAATTTGCATTCCAAAAATAAATCTTTCTTTTAATCCATTATTACATGATCAAAGCATCAAAGCAAACATGATAGTGAATAAACGCAGATCACATTAAATCTATATCAAACAAAATTTCAGTCTACAGAATGGATTGACACATAAACTCAATCTAAGCCCCATGTTAGTCTACACGAGAGTGATCACTAAATCAGAGAACAATTAATCTTAGAACAAAGAAAGTCAAAGCCGAGGAACCAACATCCTCTCTCCACAGGGGTGTGTGACTGGTGGGTCCTACCCAGAACAGTCAGCACTCCCCAGGGTCTGGGTGACCGGAGGCTGGGAACTCTGGTAGGCCTCAGGGTGTCAGGGTGCTGCTCCAGCTGTACAGGCCGTCTTTGCCGCCCTGCTTCTTGCTGTTGCCATCCACCTTCCAGCTCCTGGTCCAGTCTGAGGGGAAGCCCTTGTTGGCCAGACGCGTCAGCGTGGCCATTGTCTTACGGGACAGCTCCTCACTAGAGGGGGGCAGGACGGTCAGGTTAGGGGAACTGTTACCTGGCAGAAACACAGCACTACATCAAAACAACTACATCAAAACGAGGTACTTTGGAAATTACTTCTAAAACTTTATATAAATATTATTAATTATTATTAATATTATTATTAATATTATATTATTGTAAATAAGAATTTGTTCTTAACTGACTTGCCTAGTTAAATAAAGGTTAAATAAAAAATGTAATTAAAATTAAATTTAAAAAATCTATAGAAGTTAGATTGCTAAAAGACCTGAAGAAAACACAAACAGTAATATGATATGAAGCAGATTACAAGTATAAAGTATACAAGCAGAAAGCATACCAGTATGGCATGTTTAACGTTAGCATTACTTTGTAAAAAGGGTGAAAAAATGGATCAGTGTCATTTCCTGATAGTTCCTGGATGAAAATATGATCTCCTGTACACATATGATCGACTGTACTGTAGTATTATCTAAAATAAGGACACACAACAACAAGGTTCTAGCTCCAGTATGTTTACTAACCTAACCCTCGCATGTCATACATAGGTACGGATACCCCCAAGGGACATCCTACTACATCCTACCCTCTCCCATGAACAAGAACTCAACATGCATAACCACTGAAGCATAACTGAAATGCAATTTGGAAGCCAGTATTATTCTCTAACATGCTACTTCACATCCTGAAACAGTATGAAAGCATTAAATCACACAGTATGAACATTAACTAGGTACAGTCTCTTTTTGCTGGGTATGGTCCCTAACAGTATGTTTTCTCTTCACGTAACAGTCTTTCAGCCACTCTGGTGGCTTCACATCCCTTTTTGGGTGTGTTTGTGGTTCTGTGAGCATTCTCTCTCCTTCACCTTCTTTTTGTGCATTTTCTGTGTCCTCAGTCTGTGTGGCTGGTAGATCTGGAAGAGCTCTGAGGTGTGTTCTGTTCCTTCGTACCTCTTCTGAGCCTGTGTCCACCACATAGGAGCGTGGGGCATCCGCTTTCCTCAGCACTATTGCTGGTGTCTTTGAGTTTGTAATCCACACACGTTGACCTTCGGTCAGCTCTGGCCTCTCCTTAGCACGGTGTCTCCGATTAAAGTCTCCAGTTTGTGTTTGTTTCAGTCGTTTGTCCCTCTCAGCGAAGGCCTTCCTGTTAGGCCTACAGGGTTTATGCTGAGCCGGGGATACAGGCAATGTGGAACATAGCCTCCTGCCAATCAGGAGCTCGGCAGGCGACAGCCCATGATGCAGTGGTGTAACTCTGTAAGCTAACAGAGCCCTGTATGGATCCTTGTTCTTTTTCAGCAGCCCCTTGACTGTTTTCACAGCTCTCCCTGCCTCACCATTACTCTGTGCATGGTAGGAGTTACTGGTCACGTGTGAAGTCATATTCTGTGGCAAAAGTAGAAAAGGAGCTTGCAGAGAACTGGGGAGCGTTATCTGTAACCAGGAACTCAGCGACCCCTTGCCTGGAATGATGTGGTTAACCAGCTGATGTGGTTATGGGTGTCTTTGCTATTTCAATGTATCTTGAATAGTAATCTACCACTAGCAGATAAGTGTCATTTTTCCAATAGAACATATCTGCCCCTACCTTTTGCCATGGCCGTTTTGGCAGCTCCGTTGCCATCATTGGCTCCGGATGACAAGGTTGACACTTTGTACAGACCTCACACTGGGCCACCAACTTGGCAATCTGAGTACTCAGACCAAGCCACCACACCGACTATTGAGCCCTCAGTCTGCATTTGGTTATCCCCATGTGTCCCTCATGCACTCTAGCATTTCTGGTTGTAGAGTCTCTGGGATAACTATACGTTGTCCTTTCATGAAGTCTCCGCACTTTGGTGCACCCAATAGGGCTTCAGCAGCTGAGGCAGTTCCTCCTGCCTGGGCCATCCCTTTTTGCAGTGCTGCACTATCTGTCGGCAGATGGGGTCTCGTTGTTGAGCCTCTGCAATCTGCTGCAGTTTGGTCTGAGATGCAGGTAGGTTGTCCCTTATTGCATTAATGGACACCTGTACCTCACCCTCTAAACATTGCTCCTCCTCTGATAATGGATGTTTAATTGGGGCCCTGGAGAGTGCATCTGCTGTGATCAGTGCCTTCCCTGGCACATACACCATCTTGTAGGTGAACCTCAGTAGTCTGAGGCGGACGCGCAGAACCCTGGGAGGCAAGTCGTCCAGTGCTTTTGTCCCTAACAGAGCCAACATTGGTTTGTGGTCAGTCTCTGCTGTAAACTGCAGGCCAATAAGGTATTGGCTGAGCATTTCACATGCCCATGTGATAGCCAACACCCCCTTCTCCACTTGAGCAAACATTTGCTCTGTGTCGGATAAGCTTCGGGAGATGTATGCTATTGGACGCCACTCCATGTTGTCCTGCATCTATCTGAGGATCGCCCCTAGCCCAAAGGATGATGCATCTGCTGATACCGTTGTCTTAGCGTGGGGACAGTACTGGGCCAGCACTCTCTGTGAGACAAGGTCTCCTTTGATTTTGTCAAATGCCACCTGTTGCATGTGACCCCATGATCAGTCATTTTCTTTGGCTAGTAAGTATCTCAGGGGTTTGGTTGTATCTCAGGGGTTTGGTTCATCTTCCAGCGCCGACAGAGATGGCCGCCTCGCTTCGCGTTCCTAGGAAACTATGCAGTTTTTTGTTTTTTTTACATGTTATTTCTTACATTGGTACCCCAGGTCACCCCAGGTCATCTTAGGTTTCATTACATACAGTTGGGAAGAACTACTGAATATAAGAGCAACGGCAACGTCAACTCACCATCAGTACGACCAGGAATATGACTTTCCTGAAGCGGATCCTGTGTTCTGCCTTTCACCCAGGGCAACGGAATGGATCCCAGCCTGCGACCCAAAACAAAGACGTAGTAAAAGAGGGAAACGAAGCGGTCTTCTGGTCAGGCTCCGGAGACGGGCACAACGCACACCACTCCCTAGCATACTTCTCGCCAATGTCCAGTCTCTTGACAACAAGGTTGATGAAATCCGGGTAGCATTCCAGAGGGACATCAGAGACTGTAACGTTCTTTGCTTCACGGAAACATGGCTCACTCGAGAGACGTTAACGGAATCGGTGCAGCCAGCTGGTTTCTCCACGCATCGCGCCGACAGAAACAAACATCTTTCTGGTAAGAAGACGGGCGGGGGTGTATGCCTTATGGTTAACGAGACGTGGTGTGGTCACAACAACATACAGGAACTCAAGTCCTTCTGTTCACCTGATTTAGAATTCCTCACAATCAAATGTTGACCGCATTATCTACCAAGGGAATTCTCTTCGATTATAATCACAGCCGTATATATTCCCCCACAAGCAGACACATCGATGGCTCTGAACAAACTTTATTTGACTCTTTGCAAACTGGAAACCACATATCCTGAGGCTGCATTCATTGTAGCTGGGGATTTTAACAAGGCTAATCTGAAAACAAGACTCCCTAAATTGTATCAGCATATCGATTGCGCAACCAGGGCTGGTAAAACCTTGGATCATTGCTATTCTAACTTCCGTGACGCATATAAGGCCCTCCCCCGCCCTCCTTTTGGAAAAGCTGACCACGACTCCATTTTGTTGCTCCCTGCCTACAGACAGAAGCTAAAACAAGAAGCTGAGGTCTGTTCAACGCTGGTCCGACCAATCTGATTCCACGCTCCAAGACTACTTCCATCACGTGGACCCCGATATGTTCCGCATTGCGGCGAACAACAACATTGACGAATACGCTGATTCGGTGTGTGAGTTCATTAGAACGTGCATTGAAGATGTCATTGCCATAGCAACAATTAAAACATTCCCAAACCAGAAACCGTGGATTGACAGCAGCATTCGCATGAAACTGAAACCAACTGAAACGCGAACCACTGCTTTTAATCAGGGCAAGGTGACCGAAAACATGACTGAATACCAACAGTGTAACTATTCCCTCCGCAAGGCAATCAAACAAGCTAAGCGTCAGTATAGAGACAAGTTAGAGTCGCAATTCAACGGCTCAGACACAAGAGGTATGTGACAGGGTCTACAGTCAATCACAGATTACAAAAAGAAAACCGGCCCAGTCGTGGACCAGGATGTCTTGCTCCCAGGCAGACTAAATAACTTTTTTGCCCGCTTTGAGGACAATACAGTGCCACTGACACGGCCTGCAACGGAAACATGCAGACTCTCCTTCACTGCAGCTGACGTGAGTAAAACATTTAAACATGTGAACCCTCGCAAGGCTGCAGGCCCAGACGGCATCCCCAGCCGCGCCCATAGAGCATGCGCAGACAATTTCAATCAATCCTTATCCCAGTCTGCTGTTCCCACATGCTTCAAGAGGGCCACCATTGTTTCTGTTCCCAAGAAAGCTAAGGTAACTGAGCTAAATGACTACCGCCCCGTAGCACTCACTTCCGTCATCATGAAGTGCTTTGAGAGACTAGTCAAGGACCATATCACCTCCACCCTACCTGACACCCTAGACCCACTCCAATTTGCTTACCGCCCAAATAGGTCCACAGACGATGCAATCTCAACCACACTGCACACTGCCCTAACCCATCTGGACAAGAGGAATACCTATGTGAGAATGCTGTTCATCGACTACAGCTCAGCATTTAACACCATAGTACCCTCCAAACTCGTCATCAAGCTCGAGACCCTGGGTCTCGACCCCGCCCTGTGCAACTGGGTACTGGACTTCCTGACAGGCTGCCCCCAGGTGGTGAGGGTAGGTAACAACATCTCCACCCCTCTGATCCTCAACACTGGGGCCCCACAAGGGTGCATTCTGAGCCCTCTCCTGTACTCTCTGTTCACCCACGACTGCGTGGCCACGCACGCCTCCAACTCAATCATCAAGTTTGCGGACGACACTACAGTGGTAGGCTTGATTACCAACAACGACGAGACGACCTACAGGGAGGAGGTGAGGGCCCTCGGAGTGTGGTGTCAGGAAAATAACCTCACACTCAACGTCAACAAAACTAAGGAGATGATTGTGGACTTTAGGAAACAGCAGAGGGAGCACCCCCCTATCCACATCGATGGGACAGTAGTGGAGAGGGTAGTAAGGTTTAAGTTCCTCGGCGTACACATCACAGACAAACTGAATTGGTCCACCACACAGACAGCATCGTGAAGAAGGCGCAGCAGCGCCTCTTCAACCTCAGGAGGCTGAAGAAATTCGGCTTGTCACCAAAAACACTCTCAAACTTATACAGATGCACAATCGAGAGCATCCTGTCGGGCTGTATCACCGCCTGGTACGGCAACTGCTCCGCCCACAACCGCAAGGCTCTCCAGAGGGTAGTGAGGTCTGCACAACGCATCACCGGGGGGCAAACTACCTGCCTTCCAGGACACCTTCATCACCCGATGTCACAGGAAGGCCAAAAAGATCATCAAGGACAACAACCACCCGAGCCACTGCCTGTTCACCCTGCTATCATCCAGAAGGCGAGGTCAGTACAGGTGCATCAAAGTTGGGACCGAGAGACTGAAAAATAGCTTCTATCTCAAGGCCATCAGACTGTTAAACAGCCACCACTAACATTGAGTGGCTGCTGCCAAAACACCGACTCAACTCCAGCCACTTTAATAATGGGAATTGATGGAAATTGATGTAAAATATATCACTAGCCAATTTAAACAATGCTACTTAATATAATGTTTACATACCCTACATTATTAATCTCATATGTATATACTGTACTCTATCATCTAATACATGTATCACTAGCCACTTTAAACGATGCCACTTTGTTTACATACCCTACATTACTCATCTCATATGTATATACTGTACTCGATACCATCTACTGCATCTTGCCTATGCCGTTCTGTACCATCACTCATTCATATATCTTTATGTACATATTCTTTATCGCTTTACACTTGTAGGTAGTAGTTTTGGAATTGTTAGGTTAGATTACTCGTTGGTTATTACTGCATTGTCGGAACTAGAAGCACAAGCATTTCGCTACACTCGCATTAACATCTGCTAACCATGTGTATGTGACAAATACATTTGATTTGATTTGACATATGTGGCCATGCCTAAGAAGGTCCGGACTTCAGCCACATTCGGGGGTCTGGACATATCTGTGATGGCGCTGATCTTCTCCAGGTCTGGCTCTATTCCAGCTGCACTGATTTTGTGTCCCAAGAACAAGACCTCTGACTGTGCAAAAGTGCATTTTTCATTGAGTGTCAGGCCAGTCTCCTGGAGTCGGGTCAGTACTGCTGTGAGTCTTACATCATGTTCTGCTCTGTCGCTTCTGCATACGAGCACATTGTCCACGTGGACTATAACGCCACTCAGCCCATCCAACAGCTGGGACATGCGTCTTTGGAAATGCTCAGGACCGGAAGTGTCACGCCCTGACCTTAGATATCCATGTTTTTCTATATATTTTGGTTAGGTATGGTTCCCAATTTTGTACAGTATGTACAGTGGGGCAAGAAAGTATTTAGTTAGCCACCAATTGTGCAAGTTCTCCCACTTAAAAAGATGAGAGAGGCCTGTAATTTTCATCATAGGTACACTTCAACTATGACAGACAAAATGAGAAGAAAAAAATCCAGAAAATCACATTGTAGGATTTTTTATGAATTTATTTGCAAATTATGGTGGAAAATAAGTATTTGGTCAATAACAAAAGTTTATCTCAATACTTTGTTATATAGCCTTTGTTGGCAATGACAGAGGTCAAATGTTTTCTGTAAGTCTTCACAAGGTTTTCACACACTGTTGCTGGTATTTTGGCCCATTCCTCCATGCAGAGCTCCTCTAGAGCAGTGATGTTTTGGGTATGTTGCTGGGCAACACGGACTTTCAACTCCCTCCAAAGATTTTCTATGGGGTTGAGATCTGGAGACTGGCTAGGCCACTCCAGGACCTTGAAATGCTTCTTACGAAGCCACTCCTTCATTGCCCGGGCGGTGTGTTTGGGATCATTGTCATGCTGAAAGACCCAGCCACGTTTCATCTTCAATGCCCTTGCTGATGGAAGAAGGTTTTCATTCAAAATCTCACGATACACAGCCCCATTCATTCTTTCCTTTACACGGATCAGTCGTCCTGGTCCCTTTGCAGAAAAACAGCCCCAAAGCATGATGTTTCCACCCCCATGCTTCACAGTAGGTAAGGTGTTCTTTGGATGCAACTCAGCATTCTTTGTCCTCCTTAACACGACAAGTTGAGTTTTTACCAAAAAGTTCTATTTTGGTTTCATCTGACCATATGACATTCTCCCAATCTTCTTCTGGATCATCCAAATGCTCTCTAGCAAACTTCAGACTGGCCTGGACATGTACTGGCTTAAGCAGGGGGACACGTCTGGCACTGCAGGATTTGAGTCCCTGGCGGTGTAGTGTGTTACTGATGGTAGGCTTTGTTACTTTGGTCCCAGCTCTCTGCAGGTCATTCACTAGGTCCTCCCGTGTGGTTCTGGGATTTTTGCTCACTGTTCTTGTGATCACTTTGACCCCACGGGGTGAGATCTTGCGTGGAGCCCCAGATCGAGGGAGATTGTCAGTGGTCTTGTATGTCTTCCATTTCCTAATAATTGCTCCCACAGTTGATTTCTTCAAACCAAGCTGCTTACCTATTGCAGATTCAGTCTTCCCAGCCTTCCGGCGACAGTTCCCAGTCCAGAGCTTCCGGCGACAGTTTCCAGTCCAGAACCTCCAACGACGGTCAACAGTCTGGAACCTCCAACGATGATCCACAGTCCGGGGTCTCCAGTGATGTTCCCTAGTCCGGGGTCTCCAGCGGGGGGCTGCAGTCCAGAGCCTCCAGCGATGGTCCCCAGTCCGGGGTCTCCAGCGGGGGGCTGCAGTCCAGAGCCTCCAGCGGGGGTTCCCAGTCCAGAGCCTCCGGCAACGATCTGCGGTCCGGAGCCTCCAGCAGTGGTTCCCAGTTCAGAGCCTCCGGCAATGATCCACGGTCTGGTTCCACAGAAGCGGAGGGATCAGCGTAGGGAGCGGGGACTACGCCCCGAACCGGAGCCGCCACTGAGGGTAAATGCCCACCCGGACCCTCCCTTATAGGTTCAGGTTTGCAGCCGGGAGTTTTTTGTATGTATATGTTGGCCTGATATGGTTCCCAATCAGAGACAGCTGTTTATCGTTGTCTCTGATTGGGGATCATATTTAGGTAGCCATTTTCCTCATTTGTGTTGTGGGATCTTGTCTACATTTAGTTGCCTGAGTGCACAACATTAGCTTCATGTTTCGTTTGGTTGTTTGTTATTTTTGTTCAGTGAGTTTCAGTTTATTCAAATTATGTGGAACTCTACTCACGCTGCGCCGTGGTCTCATCATTAGGAAGCGATTCCAAATGGCAAAACATTAAAATTGTAACGGCCAAACGGTGTTGTAAACTTTCTGAGTCCCCTACTCTCTGATGACAGCGGTATCTGCCAGAAACCTGAGCGGGCATCCAGCTTTGTGAAGACTTGTGTGCCATCCAACAGAGCCAGCGACTGCTCCACTGATGGTAAGATGTGTCTCTCTCTGCAGAGTGCCTCATTCAAGTTAGTCATGTCCACGCGGATCCTTATGTCCCCATTGGCTTTTGGGACCACTACAATCCCTGCACACCAGTCTGTGGGACTCTCTATTTTAGACACGCCCCAATTTCCTCCATCCTCCCCAACTCTTCCTTTACACTGGCCAATAAAGGGATAGGCACCCGGCGGGGGGTGGTAAGGGCATAGGGGACAGCATCCTCTTTCAGGCGGATTTTGTAGTCACCTTCTACCCTTCCTAGACCAGACAACACTTTTGGTAATTTATTTTTGAAAACCTCACCTGGGTCCTCCAGTTTGCTCACTCTCTCAATGAGATGCAATGCTTCAATTGCTGGTAGCCCCAGCAACGGTCTGGCTAGAGAGTCAATGACGAAGACAGGCTGGATGGCACTTTTGTCTTTACTCTCCAACTGCCCTACAACTGGTAAAATCTTATTACTGGACCCATACAGTTTTTTGTTTGTAGAGAGCAAAGGGCCATCTCTGCTATAGCTATACAGCCTAGTTGGGATAGCTGTCACTGCTGCCCCAGTGTCTAGTTTAAATGACACAACCTCCCCATTGAGTTTAATGTCTGAATGCCAGCCTTCTTTTCCCTTACTTCTCCCAGAAAGATGCTGTCCTGCTGTACCTCCTCTGAGACCTCATGCATTTGCTTTAATCGACAGACAGCTCCTGTGACATTTCCTGCATTCCGCATCCTTTGCTGGTCAATCTTTCCATCTGTGGAAAGGGGATTTCCCACATTTGAGACAAACATTTGAACTAGCTACGGGTACTGTCTGTGATTGTTTTCTCCACGTCTGTCTCTGTTCTGTGTTCCCCTCCATTTCTTTAGCTCGGTATGCAAATGCATTTATTTCCTCACTCTCTTCGCTCTGCAAGGAGCTGCTGTCGTGCAGCATCGTCTGCTGTCTTTTTACTGTCTCACTCTGCCTAACCTGGTTTACAGCTTTGGACAAGGTAAGCTGGGAATCCAACTGTAACTTTTCGGAAAGTGATATATTTCTTATTCCCACTACAATCCGATCTCGGATCAGCTCTTCCCTGAGCGCCCCACACTAACAATGTTCTGTTAGTTTGTGAACAGCTGTCACGTCCTGACCTTAGTTCCTTTTTTATGTCTCTGTTTTAGTTTGGTCAGGGCATAAGTTGGGGTGGGCATTCTATATTTTGTTGTCTAGGTTTTGTATTTCTGTGTTTGGCCTGGTATGGTTCCCAATCAGAGGCAGCTGTCGATCGTTGTCTTCGATTGAGAACCATACTTAGGCAGCCTGTTTTCCCACTATGATTTGTGGGTAGTTATTTTCCGTTTCAGTGTTTTCACCATACGGGACTGTTTCGGTTTTCCTTTATTCTCTTGTTCGTTTATATTCAGTGTTCAGTTTATTAAAGTTATCATGGACACGTACCACGCTGCACTTTGGTCCTCTTCTCCTTCTCCCGACGACAATCGTTACAACAGCTGTGATAAAACTGTCGGTGGTTTCACCCTGCTCCTGTTTGCGCATGTTAAACCTAGCTGTCTCAAATATAATGTTGTGTCTCCATAAAAAATGCATTTCAAAACAGTCTTTAACGGCACCGTAGTTAAGTTTCTCTTCCCCTGTCAACGTTGAAGCATTTAATATATCCTCAGTTTCATCACCTATAGAGTAGATCAGTGTATTAACTTGAAATGCCTCATTTTTCACGTTTAAGCCTGATGCTACCCTGTACCTTTCAAAAGTGCCTGATCCATTTCGGACAGTTTTGAATGTCCATACAATCAAAATTCTTGGGGGACTAATGCAAAATCCGTCAGCACTAGCCACTGGCCTGTCCGTGTTTGTGCCAGAGCCCGTTGAACTTGGAGTCGCAAACCCTGAAAGCTTCTTCCTCTTGCAAAATGTTGCTTAGCAGTAACTTAGTCCTTGCTCGTTAGCTAGCAAAATGATGATATGCACTGTTTTATCTCCAACAATGTGCCCTCCCTGCTTTGAAACAGCCTGAATGTATGATTTACTTGGTAAGTCCTTCTAGTTTATGTGAATTTTAAAACCACTTCTGACACCATGTAGTATTATCTAAAATAAGGACGCACAACAACGAGGTTCTAGCTCCAGCATGTTTACTAACCTAACCCTCGCATGTCATACATAGGTACGGATACCCCCAAGGGACATCCTACTACAGTACACCTAATTAGCAGGTTTGCATTGGACGGAGTTTCGGCTTTCCATGGTGACTTCCCCATGTGGCAAATTGGTTAATAAACCAATAACAAAGAGAGTTCCAAATCTCTCTGCCAATAACAGCCAGTTTTCAGTTTTCTCCTCCCTACTCAGACCCCACCTAAACAGTCCTAGCAAAATTATTCTAGTTTTTTGCTTAAAATCTATTTTTGCCTATTTTAATGGGAATTTATGACAGCAAGGTACTTCCTTGTTACCCAGAAATGATTTGATTTTGGTATAAAAATGGCTGCATTGGACCTTTAAGTTATTGTTACAATGGTGCGTCACACATGGACATTATTGTTTATTGTGGTATCAACAGAAATCTGGACAAAAAACAAAACTCTGCATCCACTCTATTAGAACTCGCACCTCTGGAATTCCATTTAGATTCAGTGGTAGTGGATCTAGGAATGACTTCACTCTGATCATGAGTGGAGCCCAGGCGGAAGATACTTTACACCTTCCCAATGCTAAAGATGCGTTCCATAGGGATAGAGAGACGTAATAAAACCTCCCTCAGCCAAACTGTACGGTGACTGCATTGCACAGCTGGAACCTGCTGTAAGAGCAGGGGGGAAGGACTAGACCAGTGATAGTGTTTAGTACTAGACCAGTGATAGTGTTAGGACTACACCTGTGATAGTGTTCAGTACTATGCCCGTGATAGTGTTGAGGACTAGACCAGTGATATTGTTCAGGACTAGACACAGTGATAGTGTTCAGTATTAGACCAGTGATAGTGTTCAGGACTAGACCAGTGATATTGTTGAGGATGAGACACAGTGATAGTGTTAAGGACTACACCAGTGATAGTGTTGAAGACTAGACCAGTGAAAGTGTTCAGTACTACACCAGTGATAGTGTTGAGGACTAGACCAGTAATAGTGTCGAGGACCAGACCAGTGATAGAGTTGAGGACTAGACCAGTGACAGTGTTGAGGACTAGACCAGTGATAGTGTTCAGTACTATGCCCGTGATAGTGTTAGGGACTGGACCAGTGACAGTGTTGAGGACTAGACCAGTGACAGTGTTGAGGACTAGACGAGTAATAGTGTTGAGGACTACACCAGTGATAGTGTTCAGTACTATGCCCGTGATAGTGTTGAGGACTAGACCAGTGATAGTGTTCAGCACTATGCCCGTGATAGTGTTGAGGACTAGACCAGTGATAGTGTTGAGGACTACACCAGTGATATTGTTCAGGACTAGACACAGTGAAAGTGTTCAGGACTAAACCAGTGACAGTGTTTAGGAATAGGCCAGTGATAGTGTTAGGGACTAGACCAGTGATAGTGTTGAGGACTAGACACAGTGTTATAGTGTTCAGTACTAGACCAGTGATACTGTTGAGGACTAGACAAAGTGATAGTGTTCAGGAATAGACCAGTGATAGTGTTGAGGACTAGACCAGTGATAGTGTTGAGGACTAGACCAGTGATAGTGTTGAGGACTACACCAGTGATAGTGTTGAGGACTAGACCAGTGATAGTGTTGAGGACTAGACCAGTGATAGTGTTGTGGACTAGACCAGTGATAGTGTTGAGGACTAGACCAGTGATAGTGTGAGGACTAGACCAGTGATAGTGTTGAGGACTAGACCAGTGATGGTGTTGAGGACTAGACCAGTGATAATGTTGAGGACTAGACCAGTGATAGTGTGAGGACTAGACCAGTGATAGTGTTGAGGACTAGACCAGTGATAGTGTGAGGACTAGACCAGTGATAGTGTTGAGGACTAGACCAGTGATGGTGTTGAGGACCAGACCAGTGATAGTGTTGTGGACTAGACCAGTGATAGTGTTGAGGACTACAGTCTAGAGAGTATCATAGGTTTGTTCCCTTTATTATTTGACCAACCAACATCTTAAACTGAAAACAGTCACTCAATGGATGATATACACTGAGTGGACTAAACATTAGGAACCTTCCATGACAGACTGACCAGGTCAATCCAGGTGAAAGCAATGATCCCTTATTGATGTCACTTGTTAAATCCACATCAATTAGGGTAAGTGAAGGGGAGGAGACAGGTTATAAAAGGATTTTTAAGCCTTGAGACAATGGAAACATGGATTGTGTATGTGTCCCATTCAGATGGAGAATGGGTAAGAGCAAATATTGCCCCGTTCAAAGTGCCTTTGAATGGGGCATGGCGATAGGGGCCAGGCACACTCAGGTTTGAGTGTGTCAAGAACTGCAATGCTGCTGGGGTTTTCACGCTCAACAGTTTCCTGTGTGTTTCAAGAATGGTCCACCACCCAAAGCACATCCAGCCAACGACAGGCAAGTGGTTGAAAATTGGTCATTGATGCAAGACGACCAAGGAGGCTGACACGAATTGTGCAGAGCAACAGTCGGGCTACAGTTAGTTAACTGACAGACTAGTACAACATTGGTGCCCAAAGACCCATAAAAAAAATATGCAACTCGTCTTACCTTGACATGAATGGGATATGGCAGCCGACAACCTTACAGAGTTCCACTTCTTTCAGCAAAAAACAAGAAACTGTGGTTGCAGTGGGCTAAGGAACGAATACACTGGACACTGGAGAATTGGAAAAACATTGCCTGGTCTGATGAATCCTGGTTCCTGCTGTTTCACGCTGATGGGAGGACTAGGGTATGGAGAAAACCACAAGCACATGGATCCATCATACCGTGTGTCAACATTACAGGCTGTTGGTGATGGTGTGGGGTGTCTTTTCAAAACACATATTGGGTCCCTCCATGATGTCACAGGATATCTGAACATCATTACCAATCAGATGCATCCATTCATGGCAGCAGTGCATCCATCTGCAAATTATTTTTTTTCAGCAGGATAATGCCCCATGCCACAAGGCTAGGATTGTCCAGGAATGGTTCAACTGTACGAACATGACAGTGAATTCAGCTGACTGCTGTGTCCTGCCCAGTCACCAGATCTCAATCCAAATGACCATCTGTGGGATGAGACGGAACAAGCTATTCAGAGTAGAGATCCACTACCAGCCAATTTGTCACAACTGTGGGAAGCATTGGAGACAACATGGGCAAGCAACCCTGTGGAATGCTTTCGACAACTTGTAGAGTCCATGCCCCGAAAAAAATGTTGGCTGTTCTGAGGGCAAAAGGGTGGGTGCAACTCAATATTAGGAAGGTGCTCCTAATGTTTTGTATACTCATTGTATATCCCATAAGTTACCAAATGAGGCATACGTTATCTGAAACAAGTTCCATATAAATCAATATTATGAGTGTGTGTGTTTTGGGTAATATTGAATGGTAAGGGCTAAAAGCATTCAATTGGAATGTTGTGATCCAGAAGTTACACCATATAATTTCTTGTCCTGTCTAGTGCCTTGCTCCAGGAGGGCGATTTGCATAGAGGACACTTTGCATTGGCAGCACATGCTTCAGTGGTCTGGGAGTGTTTATAACCCTGTGAGTTTAACACTTCATGACTGAGAGCTGTCCTTCATGACAACAGAACCCACAACAACCATGATTTTTTTCACCATCTTCATCTGGATACTTGCCCTCTGTCTCCAAGGTAATATATTTCACACATTTTCCGGACCAATGCAATATTAGGCTATATAACCTTATTACTGTTTTAGTGAATATGCTATATGGACAAATGAATGAACAATTGAATGCTAATACCACATGCCATCTGTTTCAGAGTCCAGAGGCCAGATCACAGTGACCCAGACTCCTGCAGTGAAAGCTGTTTCAGTGGGTCACTCAGTCAGTCTCAGCTGTAAGACCAGCAGTGCTGTACACATCAACAGCAATGGACACTATTTGCACTGGTATCAACAGAAACCCGGAGGAGCTCCTAAACTCCTAATATACTGGGCTAAAACCCTTCAGTCTGGGACTCCATCTAGATTCAGTGGCAGTGGATCTGGGAGTGACTTCACTCTGACCATCAGTGGAGTCCAGGCTGAAGATGCAGGAGATTACTACTGTCAGAGTTTACACTACCCCAACAGTGTCTGGGTGTTCACACAGTGATACAGAGCCGTACGAAAACCTCCCTCAGTCAGACTGCACAGTGACTGTACTGATACAGCTGGGACCTACTGCAGGTGCTGATGGGGAAGGGACAGTGACATGGAACACTGAGCAGCGAGGAAACATTGAATAAGGGTAGAAAGCGTAATTCAAATCACATGTTCTCCCACATCATCATCATGGTTGCGACTCATTATATTTGTTATGACCTGAAAGATCATCTAAAAGTTATGAGGTTTTGAAAACACAATACCTGCCAAATACAAAATAAGAAGTAAAAGAAAAGGTGTCATGACCTCAACATTGCTTCAACGTTACAATCACTTAAGCCCCCAAAACAAGTCCCCAAATGTCTGATTTAAATGGATTTGATTTTACAGGATTATTATTAACTATTTTCAATATGCAGGTTCCTGACTGTTAGATCTGTGAATGAGACATGATGCTGGGTTCAAACATGAGACACTATCTACATAAAGTATCATTTCCATTTTAGCATTGTCATTAATTATATGGTGGCATATCTGTTATGTCTACCTCCCTGAATCCACCATAGATGTTAAACCTGTCCACTCCCTCACATCTGGCCCAGTCTATGGTATTTCAGGCGGTGAAACTGTTCAACTGCTAGACTGATAGCTGTCAGACTATAAGGGCACAAGACGAGACACAGATGCAGACACGGGAGGCAGATGGTTTGAGTCATTTTTTATTCTAATCCAAAAGGGTAGGCAAGAGAATGGTCGTGGACAGGCAAAAGGTCAAACCCAGTTCAGAGTCCAGGAGGTACAGAGTGGCAGGCAGGCTCGAGGTCAAGGCAGGCAGAATGGTCAGGCAGGCAGGTACAAAGTCCAGAATCCGGCACGGGTCAAAACCGGGAGGACTAGCAAAAAGAGAATAGAAAAAGAATGAGCACAGGGAACCACTCTGGTTGACTTTAACAAACAAGACGAACTGGCACAGAGAGACAGGAAACACAGGGATAAATACACCGGGGAAAATAGGCGACACCTGTAGTAGGGGGTGGAGACAATCACAAGGACAGGTGAAACAGATCAGGGCATGACACAGAGTGAAACTGAGATTTGCATAGACAGGGCTGGGTGGTTCTGCTTGTCCCAGAATAGAGCAGCACTGTCACCATATTAGCAATTAAACATTTGAAATATATATGTTATGGAAAGTAACTATTTAGCAGTGTGAGTTCTGAGAGCAGATTTTAGAGGTTTATTACCAAATATCACATTTTTCTTACTGGTATTGGTGCTATAGTATAACAGGATCATTCAGTTGTAGAAATGATTGCATAGTATTTGTTGGATCTGATGCACTTTAAATTCTGTTTGAAATGATGAGAGTAGTTATATGCTACAATAATGAAATAATGAAGCTGATTTATGTAAATTAGTATGAAATGTGCTGCCTATTCATGAGATAGTGAAGACTGGAATCATGATTAAATGAACTCTTTCTGTATTTTTTTTCCAATCAAAACAAGTTATTTAAACTCTGAGTCAAGAAGACATGCACAACTTACTCTCAAAATGGTTAATTTAGCACACAGCACTATTATATAATCCTATATAATATACTCTACAATATAATAGAGGAGAGGAGAGGCAATACACAAAGGATAAACAACTAGCTACAGTACTGAGAACAACCGACAACAACAAAACACAATCTATAAAGATAAAGGCAAAAATAAACTCTGAAAATATTTTTTGTCAAAACAATACATCAGATAAATGTATGTTACATCCACGCTCTACAGTTAAACACACCAACAACAACAAAACACTAGGATGGGGTTGAAGACTAGTCCTAAAATAACTTTCAATTAAGATTATTCATTGAGCTTGCTTTTTAGTCCAGGACTAGGCTTAATGTGTTTTGCAAACTACACCCGAAACTACAAAGACATTAATAATCAGATTTACAATTCACAGTGTAAATCTCAATATCAATTTTGTCAAATCTACTCTGAGACAAGACAAAATTACCTCAAAATAATATTTAACCTTTTTGGGATAGGGGGCAGCATTTTCACTTTTGGATGAATAGCGTGCCCAGAGTGAACTGCCTCCTACTCTGTCCCAGATGCCAATATATGCATATTATTATTAGTATCGGATAGAAAACACTCTGAAGTTTCTAAAACTGTTTGAATGATGTCTGTGAGTATAACAGTACTCAAATGGCAGGCGAAAACCTGAGAAAAATCCAACCAGGAAGTGGGACATCTGAGGTTTGTAGTTTTTCAAAGCTTGGCCTACCGAATACACATTGAGATATTGATGAGGTTGCACTTCCTAGGGCTTCCACTAGATGTCAACTGCCTTATAAACTGGTTTGAGGATTCTACTATAAAGGAGGGGCACATGACACTTATTTGAGTCAGTGGTCTGGCAGAGAGCCTCGGTCTCATGACGCATGCTCCCGACAGAGTTACCTCTCGTTCCAGTGCTTTTCTGAAGACAAAGGGATTCTCCGGTTGGAACATTATTGATGTTTTATGTTAAAAACATCCTAACGATTGATTCAATACATCGTTTGACATGTTTCTAAAGGACTGTGACGGAACTTTTTGAGTTTTTGTCTGGATGAAATGCCTGCGCCCCATGAAGATGGATTACTGGGCTGAACACGCTAACAACAAGTGGCTATTTGGACATAAATGACGGACTTTATGGAACAAATCAGTCATTTATTGTCGAACTGGGATTCCTGGGAGTGCCTTCTGATGAAGATCCTCAAAGCTAAGTGAATATTTATGGTCTTGTTTCTAACTTTGTTGACTCCAAAATGGTGGATATTCCTCTGGCTGTTTTGCGTTCTGAGCACCGTTCTCAGATTATGCTTTTTCAGTAAAGTTTTTTTAAAATCAGACATCGGTTGCATTAAGGAGAAGTCTATCTTTAATTCTGTGAATAACACTTGTATCTTTTATCAATGTTTATTATGAGTGTTTCTGCAAAATCACTGGATGTTTAGGAATCAAAACATTACTGCACGTAAGGCGCCAATGTAAACTGAGATTTTTGGATATAAATATGCACATTATCGAAAAAAACATACATGTATTGTGTAACATGATGTCCTATGAGTGTCATCTGATGAAGATCATCAAAGGTTAGTGATTAATTTTATCTATATATTTGCATTTTGTGACACCTATCTTTGCCTGGAAAAATAGCTGTGTTTTTTCGACTTGGCTATGACCTAACATAATCATATGTGGTGCTTTCGCTGTAAAGCATTTTTTGAATCGGACACGATGGGTAGATTAACAAGATGTGTATCTTTCATTTGCTGTATTGGACTTGTTAATCGAACCGCATTCCAGTCAATGTAGCTGGTTGAGAGAATGCCAAGAGTGTGTAAAGCTGTCATGTAGGCAAATGGTGGCTATTTTGAAGAATATAAATCAAATATAAAATAGTTAGATTTTCTTAACACCTTTTTGGTTACTACATGATTCCATATGTGTTATTTCATAGCTTTGATGTCTTCACTATTATTCTAAAATGCATAAAATAGTAAAAATTAAGAAAAACCTTTGAATGAGTAGCTGTGTTCAAACCTTTGACTTGTGCTGTAAGTATTCAGACCCTTTACTCAGTAATTTGTTGAAGCACCTTTGGCAGTGATTACAAAATCGAGTCTTCTTGGGTATGACGCTACAAGCTTGGCACACCTGTATTTGGGAAGTTTCTCCCTTTCTTTTCTGAAGATACTCTCAAGCTCTGTCAATGTAAAGTGTAATTTATATAATATGTGTAAATACTTACTTAGATTCATCGGACATGGCAACTTTGGTGATCAGCTTCATTCCCAGGCAGGCATTGACTGGTGTCTTCATGCGGTAATGCTTTTCAGCTGTAGCAGTTGTATGGGCCAAGTAGTCAGCAACAAGGGCCTTCTGTTGGTCTGTGAAGCTGGCTTTGGTATTTGTCTCCATAACTCGTCTTGCTACCTGGCTCGTGATGTTGGGCAAGTTGTATCTGATGAAAGATCAAGAAAAACAGTTTGGTTTCTTAAAACTGTACTGTCAAATAAGTATTGTGGAATGATTAAACAGTGTTCTACTTAACAGTGGTGTACTTACTTGGAATGAAACCTTTGTAGGTTATTGGATGGGTTGTAGATCGGGTTCCCGGTTGTGGAAATGAAGAAGCTCTCATCTGCTTCCTTGTCATCAGAGTTTTTAAGAAAAGCTGGTCGAACATGTCGGTAGTACACATCAAACCACTGAAAAAATAGACAACATTAATATATGTTTAACTGGTTTGTATTAAATCAATCACATTCACAATAACATATTGTAGTAAATATACTTACTGCCTCTTCCTCCTCATCTAACGAAATGGTTGCAACTTGCTGTGTTGCTGTTTTGTGCTTCTTAACGCCGATGACAGTCCAATTCTCTCCATCTGGCAACTTGCACGGTTTCCTTGAGAGCCATTCGTCCAGCTGCATTTGGAACAGTGACATATTAATAACACACATGCCAAAGAAGCAAATACAATTCAACATTATAGCAGATTTATGACATTAGTTAACTTACGGTCAAGTTTTTGACCACTCCAGCCCTTTGGAGATGTTTCAGAATGAGCAGAGACTCAAGGTAGTACAGTCTGTCTGAATAAGGCTTGTAATGGCAATGATGTACCGAAGAAATCTCTTCAGATTCTTCATGTAGTTGGCAATGGTTTGCTTCTTCTGTCCAATGTCTGCAAGCTTGGTAAAAAATGATCTGCTTTTTTCCAAGTTATTAACAAAATCCAGCGATGGTTTGTTTGAGTCCATATAAAACAAAAACCTTGACACATTTGCAACCTGTACATGAAAATTAAAATAATATTAATTACATAGTTAATATTAATTCTTATTGAAATATGTAAACAGTAAAATCTCTGTACATACCTCCTGTTTGAAATTGGGAATGTTGTTGTCGTCACGGAGAAATTTCCCAAATCCAGCCAGCAGATCACAATCCAGAGGGTGCTTTTGGTATAAACCACTGCTTTGCATCTCCTTTCTCAGTTTGGTGTCCCATGACTGGTTCAATGGCCTGGAAAATATTTGGTATGCAGATTAGAATAAATAAAATACATCCATGTTTGCTTATATACTTATACGTAGTACTTGTTATTAATGAGTTGATTTCTATTTATTTACTTACGGTTGGTACAATGCCGACTGGTCATGTTCCTTGTCTGATTCTTCATCCATATTTCCATCTGTAGCTGGGGGTAACACTTGAGCCACTTCCACTTGGCTGAAATATCACACAGATTAACAAAAACATTTATACAATTTTAACAATCAAACATAATTGGACAACATTTCAAATGAGTTCCAATAGCATGTAACTTGCACATATATTATTTTATCAGTGCTTACCCAGTTATTTGTTCGTCTTCTGGCTTGTTGATCACAAAACCACCCAGTTTTTCAAGATCCTTAATCAAAGGTTGGACTTTGTCCAGTTGTGTCACAACAGAGCTGAGTGTTTTGTAGTCAATGATCCTGCAGTGCCAAAGATACTCAATCATCAAATCGCGGGATTTGCTCACTTCCTGGTCAATTTTTCTTTTGATTCTGTCTTCATGCACACTCTGGTGAGATGTATAGATATGTTTTCCTGGTTCTTTATGCAAAATCTGCACACAATAGGGATCCTTCTTTGTTTTCTGTAAGAGAGTGAATGCACAATCAGTACATGTAATGAAGTTATTACTTACAGTTTTTCTCAGTCGCTTTGGTGCATTTTTCGCATCATCCGTAACATGTGCAAAATAATAAGTGCATTTCTCAGAACTATTTGTACAAACTGCAATATACAATAGATATGTTTCTAAAGCTAGTCAGTCACTAAAAATCCATAGTACATCTCTCAAAGTAAATATTCATGCCAATGATCATGTCAGTGTCATCAGAATGATAAGTCATTGAGTCATTGTTCATGAACAAGGTCGTCAACATGTTTAGGCATGTTGTCAATGTAACTGTGTACTTTGACAGTATTACCTGATGTAAACTTTTAGGCTACAGTTTGGATGACAGTTACTGTATTGAAAATGCACAAGGCTGCACTTCTGTGGCATATATCAATTTCAACAGTACTATTTACATATTACTGTATGTGGGTTATTGATTGAAAGAGACTGGACAACCCAAAGGGGCACAAAGGAAAAACAACTAAATTAGATAGAAACACAGGAAACCACCCCTAAGGCACAACTTTGCCTGCAGCACTGTTGTGCTGTCTCTACACATATTCTCATCCACATCACACCGATATTTTCCCTTCCAATGCAACGTGGAAAGAATATTTTGGAATGCCTTATCAATCCTCTGCAGGCATCTACTGTGATGTCCTCACATGCTGCATCCATTGCGGTCAGCAGGGTCATCTGTGTGTGTGGCTGACGATCGTACACCTTCCACCTCCATGTTGAAAATAACTACTCAATTGGATTAAGGAATGGTGAATAGGGTGGGAGGAATTCTATGAGCATCAAGTAGTTACATAGATATATGTTTTACATGTACATACTGGTACCGTAGCTCCTTAACTCTGTCTATGCTTGACAGTTTATGACAAATAGTTCAACAATTTTGCATGTAATGGCTTATGCAAGGAACTAATGCCTAGATGTATTGAGGGGTAAGATTCAACAGAGAACCATCTTCTATATTTTGATCAGCATGACATGAGCATTTGATAATGTGGAAAAAAGCTGACACTTGTACATTATCAATTGCAATTTGTTCAAAAGGAATAAGAAATTGCTTTAATGATGTGCACAAGTGACTAGATGATTGGGAATTTGTACAAGTAGTATCACGAATTGCACTTTTGATCTTAAAAATGCACCAAAGCGAATCACAGAACATCATTTTTCAACCACAAAACGTAGAAATAAAGAGTTGCCAAGTGATTTAAAAAACATTCTGCACACTCTCACACTCTAACCCTCTGTCAAACATGATAGAAAGCAATTAATTTATGGTCTGATTTAAGAGAAAGGGCCAAATGAGAGCTGACCTCATTCACTACAGAACGCCACAGTGTAAGAACACACTATGTAGGAGCTTGAAGATGGATTATTGCCTTTTTCCATGTTCTGAAACCATTTAATTTAGATTGTACTTCCTTTTCCTTGGAGCAAGATGGCATCTGCAACTGCTACTGGTACTGGTTCAAGGTAAGTTATCTCTAAATCAAGGGAAGAAGACACCTTTCATGTATTCAGAATAAGATGTCTTCAAAGTTACAATCAGATAGGCCCACCCCTTTTCCACAGTTACATTTTCTATTCAGGGTAGACCGAAACCCCCACTCAGAGGACTGAAATTATTCGGAGAGACCTTTAACAGAACAATAACCTTGGAAACCACTTTGGATGGGCAATATAGGAGAGAGAGAGAGCTAGACAGACAGGCACCGGTCTCAAATCTAGTCACACAGGAATAGAGCATGTTTGATACATTTCTGTGAATTGTGTTTCTAATCAACTAATCAGACAGAATGAATGTTTACACCATCCTTCCACACCTGCGTTGCTTGCTGTTTGAGGTTTTAGGCTGGGATTTTGTACAGCACTTTGAGAAATCAGCTGATGTAAAAAGAGCATTATAAATTCGATTTGAGTCAATGCCATGTCTGTTGTCTTTTTCATAGCCTAAAATAGAGAGAGAGAAAGAGAGAGAGAGAGAGAGAGAGACTATGTACAGACTCAGTGAGCATAGCCTTGCTATTGAGAAAGGCCGCCGTAGGCATACAGGGCTCTCAAGAGAAGACAGGCTATATGCTCACTACCCACAAAATGAGGTGGAAACCGAGCTGCACTTCCTAACCTCCTGCCCAATGTATGACCATTAGAGAGACATATTTCCCTCAGATTATACAGATCCACAAACAATTCGAAAACAAATCCAATTTTGAAAAACTCCCATATCTACTGGGTGAAATTGTTTTCATTGTTTTCATAAATCAGTCTTTATTGTTTTGAAACTACTGTATGTGTAATGTTTACTGTTAATTTTTATTGTTTATTACACTTTATATATTCACTCAAATGAATCACCCTGACGAGCCTCTGACCTTTAACAGAACAATGACGTAGGGAACAACTTTGGATGGGCAATCGAGGGCAGTTAGGATCAGAACTTGTCAGAATAATAGAAGAGAAAATTATTTATTTCAGCTTGATTTGTTTACTCACTTACCCAGTGGGTCAGAATTTTACTCTCAACTATCAAACAATCATGAAATCATAAATGAATGAATGTCTACACTAAAGTATGTGAATTTGATGGACTTTCTAACCTTAAAGGCCCAAGAACCAAAGTACAAATGCCAATGAAGTCCCTGCTCAGCCCTGGTCCTTTCATTCTGTAAATTCTGGTTCCTAAGCCTTTGAACTGTTTTCAAATGATAGAATGGCTATTTAACCGATTTGCAAGAGTTACACTGACCTAAGACAGGGCATTTGCATTTAGTCTTCAGAATTCATCTGTACATGCTGCTTGCATAGATTGCCCATCCAAGGTGGGTGCCTAGGTCATTGTTCTGTTGAGGTCAGAGGATCATCAGGGTAAAGAATTTCACACCACTGAGTTGTAGTTTTACAAGCTATTGCCTGGAGAGTTTCTCCCAAGCTGAATTTGTATTAATGAACTAGTTGAAAACTGGGATCAGACTGCCAACAATCAGCCTCTAAACAAGTTTCTGCAGGAAATGAACACAAAAATGCTGTGACAATTTAATGGTTGCTCCATGTGTTATACATAATTGTATTTATTCAATAGCAGAAGCCCTTATTCTTACAGTTGTAGTTATGTGACTAAATAAAGTACATTTTCGTAACACCTAACATACCCGAATTGTATTCCGTTTAAAGTATTTTAGGTGCATATATAACGTTGATAATTTTTACATTTTTTTATTTAACCTTTATTTAACCAGGTAAGTAAGTTGAGAACAAGTTCTCATTTACAACTTAGACCTGTCAAGGGCAGAAGCCATTGTTCACAAACAGTGAATAAAAATGATGGCTGTTGGAGAGGGGGGGCAGCTGTGTTGAGTTTCAGCCTCCTGGAGCAACTGGATGTGGTTAAATTGGCCCCTCTATCTGTAAGATATATTGTGCTACAAACACACTTCTATTTGAAGAGGAGAGAGGAGAATTTAGAGAGAATTATTTATTTCAGAATTATGTATGTCTTTAATCACATTCCCAGTGGGTCAGAAGTTTACATACACTCAACTAAAATAGGGTTGTAACAAGGGGTGGTTTGTAGACTAAGGACAGATTCGTGGATAAAACAACTGGGTTCTTTTGATAACACTAGCCTAAACTATTTAACATAGTGCAATGACAGAGACACTGGAATTTGTCAAAAAAATATATATATGTTATGAAAACGTGAAAATGATCCAAATAAAGTTCCAGCACAACATGAGATGATCAGACTGAACCAACTGCTATCTTGAAATGTTTATAAAGGTAGCTGGCAGCCTGGGCCATTTTCTTCCAAGCCCAAAATGTAGGCCCAGAATGAAGCCTGACCTACATTTAAAGTGCTTTTGGGTTACAGCGGCCAAACCGTTGAGGCTAGAAACACAATTCACCCCCAGGAATGCTTGGGAAGTACTTCTTATTTACTCATACCATTTTACATGAACCATTAACAGTGAATCTGTATGTGTAATGATTACTGTTTATTTTTATTGTTTATTTCACTTTATATATTCACTTTATACATTATCTACCTCACTTGCTTTGGCAATGTTAACACATGTTTCCCATGCCAATAAAGCCCTTGAATTGAATTGAATTGACAGACAGACAGACAGACGGTATGTCTGTCTCTCTCTGATGAAAAAGGATGATAATAAAATGTGAACAACGATGAAGCCATGTTTGTGATGATTTATTATTTTTATTGTGTAATATTGCACACTCTTTCAATATGTATATCAACAGAAGAAAATTAAATGTTTACAGGCTAGGAAGAACACCTCCAAATGTCACTCTCTTATCTCTGCCACAGCACAACCCAAGGGGGTTGTTTTGAGTCCCATCAGATTTCAAGCTGACGGACCTAGTTGTCAAGCCATTTCAAATCTTCTCCTTCTCCACCAAAAGATTTTCTTGACACCCCATAGTCAAATAACAGTTCTTGTTGCACCTGAATGTCTCGTAGGGCAATGAAAAGGATGACGTTCCACACTTTGCCACCGTCTTCTAATTGCTGAAGCTGACCCTTTATGTTGCTTCTCTTTCTGGAATGATTTATCCTACGTCCAAATTTATCCATCTCTGGGTGGCAAGGACAGGGCACAGTCTTTGCATCTATGCAGTGGGTTTTCCCTGATGATTCCTTGTAGAAGTAAAGGAACCCCATCTCGTCATTCTCTGTTGCTTCCAACAATTTTTTCCCCTGCTTCCCTGAGAGTGGGAGACCGTGGTAGTCACAGACAACTTCCCCTTTAGCAAATGGACGTGTCGTCAGTACCTTTTTTCCTTTATCAGGGTCACTGGCAATGTACAGTCCTTTCCACTTCTGGGACATCACCAGCTTCATAATTTCCTTGTTGTCTTTAGGTGTGTCAGTGTTAATTGAAGGTTGCCAGTGACAAAGGACAGTCTCCACTTTCACTTTGTTCTTCTCCCAGTTCTGCCTTTCAATGTATCTCTCTACTTGACGTGCAGTGTGTTGTCTTCTGGGGAAGTGTGCTGTAACAACAACAAAAAATGTGTTATTAATAATTTAATTTATTCAATAGTAGAAGCCCTTATCAAGTACTACTTTATTTACTGACTAAACAAAGTACATTTTTGTAATAATTAATATATCAAAATTGTATTTAGTTTAGGGTATTTTAGCTGCTTCGTACCGATCACATAATCCCGTCTCATTTTCACTTGCTGGCTTCTCCACTTGTCGTAGCAATATCTCTCATGCATTCCTACAATCAGTCGTCTGGCCTTGTTCTGGATTGATTATCCATCAATTGTGACAGGGAAGTGTTCATAGAATAGTTTCAAGGCCTGTGCCTCATCCAACTTTTTGTAGCTGGACAATGCTCCCTTTCTACTTGTGCTTGCACAGGAGGGGCCTGCAGTCTCAATACTTGAAAAAGGGAAAATAACAACACATTTGTATCTATATGTAGCAGCATTTACAAGACAATGTAAAGTGTAATTTATATAATATGTGTAAATACTTACTTAGATTCATCGGACATGGCAACTTTGGTGATCAGCTTCATTCCCAGGCAGGCATTGACTGGTGTCTTCATGCGGTAATGCTTTTCAGCTGTAGCAGTTGTATGGGCCAAGTAGTCAGCAACAAGGGCCTTCTGTTGGTCTGTGAAGCTGGCTTTGGTATTTGTCTCCATAACTCGTCTTGCTACCTGGCTCGTGATGTTGGGCAAGTTGTATCTGATGAAAGATCAAGAAAAACAGTTTGGTTTCTTAAAACTGTACTGTCAAATAAGTATTGTGGAATGATTAAACAGTGTTCTACTTAACAGTGGTGTACTTACTTGGAATGAAACCTTTGTAGGTTATTGGATGGGTTGTAGATCGGGTTCCCGGTTGTGGAAATGAAGAAGCTCTCATCTGCTTCCTTGTCATCAGAGTTTTTAAGAAAAGCTGGTCGAACATGTCGGTAGTACACATCAAACCACTGAAAATATAGACAACATTAATATATGTTTAACTGGTTTGTATTAAATCAATCACATTCACAATAACATATTGTAGTAAATATACTTACTGCCTCTTCCTCCTCATCTAACGAAATGGTTGCAACTTGCTGTGTTGCTGTTTTGTGCTTCTTAACGCCGATGACAGTCCAATTCTCTCCATCTGGCAACTTGCACGGTTTCCTTGAGAGCCATTCGTCCAGCTGCATTTGGAACAGTGACATATTAATAACACACATGCCAAAGAAGCAAATACAATTCAACATTATAGCAGATTTATGACATTAGTTAACTTACGGTCAAGTTTTTGACCACTCCAGCCCTTTGGAGATGTTTCAGAATGAGCAGAGACTCAAGGTAGTACAGAACGTGCAGTTTTTCAGTTTCCAGCAAGGATTCTTCATTCATGGCCTTCCCAATGATACACAGAAATTCTTTCTTCGCCACCCTCAAAAGTTCCCAACATTCATGTGGTGTCTTCGCAACTGACACCATCTGTGTGTATCTGCACAAAAACAATAAGACATTAATAATACACACTTATTTTAAAATACATTTCTGTGAGGATCAATTTGAAATATATACCTTTTCCCAGTAATTTCCTTAGACACCTGCTTGCTCATGGACTTCTGCAGTTCATTCAAGCATAGGAGGAAATGCTTGCATTGCTCAAACAAGGCTCTGTCTGTCTGAATAAGGCTTGTAATGGCAATGATGTACCGAAGAAATCTCTTCAGATTCTTCATGTAGTTGGCAATGGTTTGCTTCTTCTGTCCAATGTCTGCAAGCTTGGTAAAAAATGATCTGCTTTTTTCCAAGTTATTAACAAAATCCAGCGATGGTTTGTTTGAGTCCATATAAAACAAAAACCTTGACACATTTGCAACCTGTACATGAAAATTAAAATAATATTAATTACATAGTTAATATTAATTCTTATTGAAATATGTAAACAGTAAAATCTCTGTACATACCTCCTGTTTGAAATTGGGAATGTTGTTGTCGTCACGGAGAAATTTCCCAAATCCAGCCAGCAGATCACAATCCAGAGGGTGCTTTTGGTATAAACCACTGCTTTGCGTCCCCTTTCTCAGTTTGGTGTCCCATGACTGGTTCAATGGCCTGGAAAATATTTGGTATGCAGATTAGAATAAAGAAAATACATCCATGTTTGCTTATATACTTATACGTAGTACTTGTTATTAATGAGTTGATTTCTATTTATTTACTTACGGTTGGTACAATGCCGACTGGTCATGTTCCTTGTCTGATTCTTCATCCATATTTCCATCTGTAGCTGGGGGTAACACTTGAGCCACTTCCACTTGGCTGAAATATCACACAGATTAACAAAAACATTTATACAATTTTAACAATCAAACATAATTGGACAACATTTCAAATGAGTTCCAATAGCATGTAACTTGCACATATATTATTTTATCAGTGCTTACCCAGTTATTTGTTCGTCTTCTGGCTTGTTGATCACAAAACCACCCAGTTTTTCAAGATCCTTAATCAAAGGTTGGACTTTGTCCAGTTGTGTCACAACAGAGCTGAGTGTTTTGTAGTCAGTCAATGATCCTGCAGTGCCAAAGATACTCAATCATCAAATCGCGGGATTTGCTCACTTCCTGGTCAATTTTTTCTTTTGATTCTGTCTTCATGCACACTCTGGTGAGATGTATAGATATGTTTTCCTGGTTCTTTATGCAAAATCTGCACACAATAGGGATCCTTCTTTGTTTTCTGTAAGAGAGTGAATGCACAATCAGTAAATGTAATGAAGTTATTACTTACAGTTTTTCTCAGTCGCTTTGGTGCATTTTTCGCATCATCCGTAACATGTGCAAAATAATGAGTGCATTTCTCAGAACTATTTGTACAAACTGCAATATACAATAGATATGTTTCTAAAGCTAGTCAGTCACTAAAAATCCATAGTACATCTCTCAAAAGTAAATATTCATGCCAATGATCATGTCAGTGTCATCAGAATGATAAGTCATTGAGTCATTGTTCATGAACAAGGTCGTCAACATGTTTAGGCATGTTGTCAATGTAACTGTGTACTTTGACAGTATTACCTGATGTAAACTTTTAGGCTACAGTTTGGATGACAGTTACTGTATTGAAAATGCACAAGGCTGCACTTCTGTGGCATATATCAATTTCAACAGTACTATTTACATATTACTGTATGTGGGTTATTGATTGAAAGAGACTGGACAACCCAAAGGGGCACAAAGGAAAAACAACTAAATTAGATAGAAACACAGGAAACCACCCCTAAGGCACAACTTTGCCTGCAGCACTGTTGTGCTGTCTCTACACATATTCTCATCCACATCACACCGATATTTTCCCTTCCAATGCAACGTGGAAAGAATATTTTGGAATGCCTTATCAATCCTCTGCAGGCATCTACTGTGATGTCCTCACATGCTGCATCCATTGCGGTCAGCAGGGTCATCTGTGTGTGTGGCTGACGATCGTACACCTTCCACCTCCATGTTGAAAATAACTACTCAATTGGATTAAGGAATGGTGAATAGGGTGGGAGGAATTCTATGAGCATCAAGTAGTTACATAGATATATGTTTTACATGTACATACTGGTACCGTAGCTCCTTAACTCTGTCTATGCTTGACAGTTTATGACAAATAGTTCAACAATTTTGCATGTAATGGCTTATGCAAGGAACTAATGCCTAGATGTATTGAGGGGTAAGATTCAACAGAGAACCATCTTCTATATTTTGATCAGCATGACATGAGCATTTGATAATGTGGAAAAAAGCTGACACTTGTACATTATCAATTGCAATTTGTTCAAAAGGAATAAGAAATTGCTTTAATGATGTGCACAAGTGACTAGATGATTGGGAATTTGTACAAGTAGTATCACGAATTGCACTTTTGATCTTAAAAATGCACCAAAGCGAATCACAGAACATCATTTTTCAACCACAAAACGTAGAAATAAAGAGTTGCCAAGTGATTTAAAAAACATTCTGCACACTCTCACACTCTAACCCTCTGTCAAACATGATAGAAAGCAATTAATTTATGGTCTGATTTAAGAGAAAGGGCCAAATGAGAGCTGACCTCATTCACTACAGAACGCCACAGTGTAAGAACACACTATGTAGGAGCTTGAAGATGGATTATTGCCTTTTTCCATGTTCTGAAACCATTTAATTTAGATTGTACTTCCTTTTCCTTGGAGCAAGATGGCATCTGCAACTGCTACTGGTACTGGTTCAAGGTAAGTTATCTCTAAATCAAGGGAAGAAGACACCTTTCATGTATTCAGAATAAGATGTCTTCAAAGTTACAATCAGAACTCAGAGGACTGAAATTATTCGGAGAGACCTTTAACAGAACAATAACCTTGGAAACCACTTTGGATGGGCAATATAGGAGAGAGAGAGAGAGCTAGACAGACAGGCACCGGTCTCAAATCTAGTCACACAGGAATAGAGCATGTTTGATACATTTCTGTGAATTGTGTTTCTAATCAACTAATCAGACAGAATGAATGTTTACACCATCCTTCCACACCTGCGTTGCTTGCTGTTTGAGGTTTTAGGCTGGGATTTTGTACAGCACTTTGAGAAATCAGCTGATGTAAAAGAGCATTATAAATTCGATTTGAGTCAATGCCATGTCTGTTGTCTTTTTCATAGCCTAAAATAGAGAGAGAGAAAGAGAGAGAGAGAGAGAGAGAGAGAGAGACTATGTACAGACTCAGTGAGCATAGCCTTGCTATTGAGAAAGGCCGCCGTAGGCATACAGGGCTCTCAAGAGAAGACAGGCTATATGCTCACTACCCACAAAATGAGGTGGAAACCGAGCTGCACTTCCTAACCTCCTGCCCAATGTATGACCATATTAGAGGGACATATTTCCCTCAGATTATACAGATCCACAAACAATTCGAAAACAAATCCAATTTTGAAAAACTCCCATATCTACTGGGTGAAATTGTTTTCATTGTTTTCATAAATCAGTCTTTATTGTTTTGAAACTACTGTATGTGTAATGTTTACTGTTAATTTTTATTGTTTATTACTAGAATGAAACCTGACACAAATGAATCACCCTGACGAGCCTCTGACCTTTAACAGAACAATGACGTAGGGAACAACTTTGGATGGGCAATCGAGGGCAGTTAGGATCAGAACTTGTCAGAATAATAGAAGAGAAAATTATTTATTTCAGCTTGATTTGTTTAATCACTTACCCAGTGGGTCAGAATTTTACTCTCAACTATCAAACAGTCATGAAATCATAAATAAATGAATGTCTACACTAAAGTATGTGAATTTGATGGACTTTCTAACCTTAAAGGCCCAAGAACCAAAGTACAAATGCCAATGACTTCCTGCTCAGCCCTGGTCCTTTCATTCTGTAAATTCTGGTTCCTAAGCCTTTGAACTGTTTTCAAATGATAGAATGGCTATTTAACCGATTTGCAAGAGTTACACTGACCTAAGACAGGGCATTTGCATTTAGTCTTCAGAATTCATCTGTACATGCTGCTTGCATAGATTGCCCATCCAAGGTGGGTGCCTAGGTCATTGTTCTGTTGAGGTCAGAGGATCATCAGGGTAAAGAATTTCACACCACTGAGTTGTAGTTTTACAAGCTATTGCCTGGAGAGTTTCTCCCAAGCTGAATTTGTATTAATGAACTAGTTGAAAACTGGCATCAGACTGCCAACAATCAGCCTCTAAACAAGTTTCTGCAGGAAATAAACACAAAAATGCTGTGACAATTTAATGGTTGCTCCATGTGTTATACACAATTGTATTTATTCAATAGCA